>NW_015544143.1:683586-719923 GCF_001515605.1 Sinocyclocheilus anshuiensis | reverse complement strand
TATACTTGAACTTTACTTAAGTATACTTACTAAAATAAACTTGAAGTATACTACTTTTTGGTACGGGGTATCAAAACTTATCTTCTCCAGCCATCCTACAACATGCCCTCTAGACCCAATATCCTCACACCTTCTCCAAACAATCTCTCCTACACTCTTACCAACACTCACACACATCATCAACACATCTCTCCTCTCAGGCAATTTCCCCTCTGCTACAGCATGATTTCACCATCCAGCTAGGTTCTTCTACAATTACCCCATCAACTTCGGTCAGAAATCTTGGTGTAATCTTTGATGACCAGCTGACCTTCAAAGACTACATTACAAAGACTGCTCGATCTTGTAGGTTTGCAAAGATCAGGCCCTTTCTAATGGAGCATGCTGCACAACTTCTTGTCTAGGCCCTTGTCATTTCTAGGCTGGACTACTGCAATGCTCTTCTGGCTGGACTTCCATCAAGCACAATCAAACCTCTACAAATGATTCAGAATGCATCGGCACAACTGGTCTTCAGTGAGCCCAAAAGAACCCATGTTACACCTCTCTTTATCTCTTTGCACTGGCTACCGGTTGCGGCTCGCATTCAAGACATTGATGCTTGCATATAGAACAGCCACAGGCTCAGCACCTCTGGCTGGTGGAATGATCTTCCCACCCCTATCCGGAATGCTGAATACCTGACAATTTTCAAGAGACAGCTGAAAACTCATCTCTTTCGACGCTACTTCACTTCATCCTAAATTTAAAAAAAACATATTTCTCTTTATTTATTCCTTCCCTTTCTAGCTTGTACTTATTTGAACAATACCTGAAACTTGGTATTACGAGCACTTCCTGTATCTGTTTGCCTCTTTAAGAAGAATCGCTTTATGTATTCCCCAATTGTAAGTCGCTTTGGATAAAAGCGTCTGCAAAATGACTAAAATGTAAAATGTAAAAGAACTGCAGATCCAACTTGCAACCATATTTTCATCAAATCAGCCTTAAATTCATTTTAAGTTTAAAGATATTCTCTAAATAATGTAATATTTTGTGTGCATTTGTTTATATTAATTAATATAAATACATTATTAAATACACAAATACATACAATCAGAATTTGAGTGAGAGTATAGCATGTGAGAAACTGAGGCTCTGTTAAGGAGGTTATATCTTTATTTTCTGTTCATGATTATAAAATATAACATTTTCCCCTATATTGCTCAGTCAGTGACGATTCTCTGTCCAGTGTTAGTTGCATAATATGACCACCAGGTAGTGATATTTCTTTTTACGCTTTGAATTTTAGCTGCTGCACAAATTCCACCACGAGAGGCTGCTCGCCGCACATGGTGCGGATCTTGTGACGGTAAAATATTCAATATAATTATCTTTCTAATTTAAGAATAGAGAGTAAATTCAGAAAAACTCAGAGTAACTCATTGGTTATCTCAACAGCTTTCACATCTCAGATCTATCCATACCACTATACTAACCATTCAGCTCAGCTTGCGTGTTGTTAAGCCCTAAGCATCTCTAAGTCCTCGACAAAAGAGTGGATAAAGTTTATCCAAACGGAACCCCTAACCGGAAACCCGCCGCAATGATGTAACTGCAACCTTTGCGGTTCCAAAACGGGGCACAGATACTGTACTTTGTCACCTTTGTAGCAATCACAATGGAGCATCAATGACGTAGTGAGGGGTTGTGAATGAACTTATTCATTTCAGCAGACTGAAAAGACTAACTGCCTATAGCTGGCGAGGAGACTATATGTTTTATTGTAACGCAGGGTGAGTTGTAACTTATTTTAACCAATTAAAAACGGGCTAGAATCACTATACATGACCACCGATTTCCTGAGCAGATGTTGTATTATATTAGAAAATAATATTGTTTATGTATAATAATTATTTTATATAAGCAGTACATTTAATACCTTTACCCACAACATTTACTGTACGTACAACAAAAAGAGTTAGCTGTTAACGAAATGTGTTACAAGACTGTCTAATACATTATTTATAGAACACCTTCTAGAACACTGGTGGCTTGACAAGATGAATTAATCAAAGCTATATAAACGTGTGTAGATATTCGTCCATGAAAGCTTTTTTTCTTTTAAAACCTACTACGGTTAAGGTCTTTCTCATTAATATTAATGAGGCGCCTGACTGGACGCTTTCAAGGCGACGTCATCGTGCTGTAATTATTATTTAAGAGGTATGCCTTCGCCGTAGTAGAATGCGTAGTTTCTCTCCGCTCCTGGCGCAAGTAGACCAGTACGTGTTTTTGCAAAGCCTCTCTCTATCCATTCTCAGCCTCCAAGCCCTCAAAAAACCCACTAGCCTACCAAAAGGCATTCAGGTCCAGAGGAGGAGCAGAGAATTTCACTGAGAAACCTCCATCCCTGCGTGATCTCCTCTAACGGGAGAACTGAAGTGATGGCGGGTTGCGCGGAGGATTCGTGGATTTTTGCTTGACAGGCGCCAGAATCTTCTTTTGGATTAGTTGATTGGTTTATTTATGGGGGATTTGCATTTACCTACTGAAAAATGCCTTTTGCCAAACGGATCGTTGAGCCCCAGCTGCTGTGCAGACATCCCATCCCTAATGATGAAGGGTTACTGTTCGAGGATCTGTGCTCCATCGCCAATGTGGCTCTATCCCGGACCCTGCGGCAGCTCTCCGACCTGTCCAAACACGCCTGCTCCTTATTTCAGGAGCTTGAGAACGAAATAGTCTCCACAAACCAACGGGTTTGGGCTTTGCAGAACAAAATAGGCAAAATCCAGCAAACCGGCAGTGCGCTGGATCCAAAACTGGAGGCTGTGCGTAAGTAGACCATTACGCGTGAATTATGGCTTGGAGAGTTTATACATGAAAGTGCGATGTTTTTGCAAATTATTGGAAAAGAATGAATGAATATGATGGTTACATGTATCAAGTCAACATGTAGACACTGCCTTGAAGATTTGCCGAGCACATTATAATGTGTCACACGCCTGTATGCGTAACCAACACCTGCACTGTGACCGGTTGCGCTTTTCGCTCCGAACCGAAAAACGTCTTGACACACAGTGACCAGCCGCTGCATATTGTTTTTTAGTCTATATGTCTGATTGTTAAGATTTTGAAGGCATTAGGAGACGTCTGGGTCGTTTTCAGCAGCTGTTTGGAGAGAGGGGCGTGTAGGTGCCATGGCTATTTCAATGCTGCTGCTTTTTAGAATGGATAAACGCAACAGCTATCTCTGCTATAACATGATTTTCATTTCATTTCATTTTTCGATCACAGTAATAAGGAATCTATATTGTCTTTAAAACGCATAAATGCGTAATCACATTCGGCTGCGCTAGGACATAAAACAATAATTATTTATTATGCTTATTTTTGCACATCCCTATTATAAAGCCGGTCTAACATAAAATAAAATATTTTGTCCTTATGTCATTAAACTGGCGCTGCACCCACCCAGCTGCTCCAACAGAATTAAATGCAAGAGAAGGATAAACCTAAACTAAAGGTTATCGGTGATGTGACATTTAAACACAGTGAGACAAGATATCTTAGCACACACACTTAAACATGGCTATTTTATGAGAAAATTATGCATTTTACATGAAACTTATAGGTTGGGTGTGGAGAGAAAATAAATATTCCAGTTGTTTGGATGCAGCACTAAATGCAAAACAACATCCACCTTATATCCACGAAGAAATGTCCAATGCCCAGTGAAATAGTGATATCTATAACATGCGATCATAAAAAAAACTCTCCTCCTACTTCATTTCAACTGCATGGGCCGAAGAAACCAGGCCCCTGCTTTAAAATAAAATGCTACAGCCTCAGCGCCCTTGTCAAGCCTCTGAGGAGATCATAGCCTCATGCGGATCATAGCCTCAGCACTGGGTGCTGCTGTATAGCTTTAATTATAAGAAGATGTTAAGCTGCAGTGTATAGGGATAAATCCAGTGCATGGATACAGCATTGAAAATATGGAGATTTCCCCCTCCACTTTGAGGCAACGAAAAACAAGAACATTTACAGATTTATGCAGTTAGTTTGAATAGGATGCAATCATTTTATTTTGATGCCATGCGACGTGTTTTGAACCCGGCCATGTCCAGGCATAAACTGATTTGACCCATAAAAGATTAAGCCATGTAGGTCAAGCTAGGACCTGCTGAAATAATCTCTTTCTCCAAGAGTGATTATTACCATTGGACCAAAACTACTTCACCCCTACACCTCTCACAGTCATTATTCTGCTCCTTACAGAATCGGTGTGCAATAGTGTGTCATTTTGGAGGACTCGTTGTTATTTGTCATGTTAAGGGGTTCATAGCATGTCATGGCCTTGTAGCTTGGCAGAATTAGGTGAAACTGGCAGTGTGTCTGGATTTATTGGCGTACATGGCTAGAATGATGTAAGTCGGTGTTTTCTTCTTGGCAGGAATTAAAGGGCATTTCACATATGCTTGCTTTGATTGATTAATTCACTTTTGTTTTATCAAAGTCCACAGTTTATAAGAGCACCAAACTCATTTTGATCATTGAGGAAAATAATACCACAAGCTCTAATTAAATAATATATTTACAAACTCACCTTGTAGTAAAAGCCTTTATAATTCAAATAATTAATAACGGTAAAAGTTATTTTTTAACAATTATAATTTAATTCAAAAACTTTCATAACAATAATTAAATTATTGTTATACTTATACTTACTTATCTTTCTTTCTTTGTTTAAAGGGAACCCCGGGTATTAAGACTTGTATGGCTTAATATAACATAAATTATGTATCTTACTAAAATATGTAGTAGAAAACCCACGATAGGTTTACATTATTTAAAAAATCCACATTGTTTTATACATATTTTGGACTATCGGGGGTGCCATTATTTCGATTACTTCAAATGGTTGCGCTCGGTGAGCTACTGGCACTACCTTTTGCCATTTTTACCGGTTTTTGTTTCATTTGTCAGATTTCATGATTCCCTGCATTTCTATATTAAATCAACATTAAGGTGATGATTATATATATATACATTCACTTTACCCTCCAAAAGGCTTGAGTTCCCCAAACATCAAACACCTAGAGCTTTATGCATACTGTAGTGTGGATTTCTGAGAAGAGCCCAAAATTCTGAGATCTCCTAAAGCCTGTTCCACATCAAAAAGGTACGATTCATCCCTGGTGTTATCCTGTAGTCTGGTTAATAATGTAGATAAAAGCAACTAATTACCAAAAATGATGGAGTATGGACTATGAGTGTGTTTGTATGCAGCGTGATTAAAGGAGAACAGTGTTATGCTAAAGCTGGTTGCTGTGTCTGACTTTGCAGTCAAAATAAAAAGATTAAAAGCAAGGGGTTTTGCTGCCTTAAGCTTTGAGGAGCACAAACTTATGCTAGTCTGTAATTTTTGCATTCTTTGACAGACAGGAAAATCTCGAGAAGTTTGACTTTTTTTATTAAGATTTATGCAATTGTATTTTATGTTTGAGAATAAATTATCACATAAATCAGTGAGAAAAGGTGAAAAACTAAAAAATGTGACTTGCGTTTGATTAGAAAACATTGGTTGTAAACAGTTGTGCTGGGAGCCTCCAACTATCTCATTGTGTGTGTGAGGTGTGTGTCATAGCCCTTTATGGCTCGATTAGTGTAAACGATCCTAATCCCATAATTGGGGTGTATTGTCTTGTTATTCCAGTGATGACATGTGGTGCCAAGAACAACACCCTCCTGAATTTGAATGGATAGTTGGCCTGTAGGCAGGGCCCTCATACAACTTTTATTGTGACCTTTGCTAACTTGCCTCTTCAGAATCACTCCAGATCAGAGTTATTATACTAAAACTAAAACCAAAGAAAAAAAAAAGTTTAACTGAAATAAACTATAAAAAAGTAATGTACTTAAAAAAATAAAACTGAAATTAAAACTATATAGACATAAAAAACAAAAATACTTAAACTGACAAAAACACAACAAAATTACTAAAACGTATAAAAAAATAAATATACAGTTATATGTAAAATAAAAATGTAAAATAATTGTGATACTAAAATAATGCTGCTCCAGATCTTTTGGATTCTTTTGATTTATTGATTTATAAGAACCAACAGCTCCAAACTTTTATTTACAAAAATGAATAAACCTTCTTATTTGAATTGATGTTATGAATAGAATTATTATAGTCTTTAGTATTTATTATAGATAAAGTACTTTTGGTCAACAAAAATAGGACAAGTCAAGAGTCAAAGTCAGGACAGATAAAACCAAACATAGTTTCCCAAGATACCTTGTTGCAAACATCAGTATTTAGAAACACACTATGTACAGCACAGTAACTCAATGTTACAGACTCAATGTAATAAACGTGAGGGACAATAAACAGTCTACATATACAAACAATCGACATAGTCAGCATAAAACGGCTAATTGTATCCTGTAACAATGAGAGTTATTGTAGTAATTGTCACACTTTTAAAATGGCTGGAGTGAGGTGGATTATTAAGGTGTCTAGAGCAATACATGTGATGCAATGTATGTGCAATACATGGGGAGGGGGTCCATATGAGTCCTGTCGCTGTGTTGTGTGTGTAAGCTGTCAGATAGTATTCCTGACGGTTGTTACCACCTGAAACTGTTCTTAAGTTTTAAGGTATTTGCATAAATGCTCTTTAGACTTTGTCCTACAGCAGTGATCCTCAAATCTGGCTTGTGAGATCCACTTTCCTGCAGAGTTTAGCTCCAACCCTAATCAAACAAACCTACCTGTGATTTTCTAATGATCCTGAAGACATTGATTAGCAAACTCAGGTGTGTTTGATTAGGGTTAGAGCTAAACTCTGCAGGAAAGTGGATCTCGCGAGCCAGATTTGAAGATCACTGTCCTACAGGATCCTTAGACTTGGATATATATATATATATATATATATATATATATATTTATATTTGTTTGTTTATTTATTTATAGATATACCATCACACAGAAGCAGAATAGTAACCTGGCCTGAGGGAGAGGGGATCTAACCTTTTAACAGAGCACACTGCAGCATCCACTCTCTATAAGAGACCCTGGAGCAAAATTCACTGTCCTATAGCTTTAATAGCCCATCTCAGCACACCCCCCTACCCACACACACTAGTGCACATTTATGCCATCAAGAGAAAATATTTTTTGATTTGTTTGCACGGACAAAAATACATGCAAATGTAAATACACATATAAAGGACACAAAGCGGGCAAACTCTTGCACCCCGGAAAACGTGCACGTGGCACACACTCCATCTTCCATTCTCTCTTTGTCTTATAATAGGTCAAGAGCTCTCTTGCTTGATCCTTTTTGATAAGGATCATACATAAATGAGTCTCAGTGGCCTGGAATTAAAGTAGCTATTGACGACACATCATCCTCTCAGCTCCAGGCCACTGTGTACTCAGCTCTGATTGGTCAGATTCAGAGAGCGAGCAGTGATCCGCAAATCTGGCTCACGAGATCCGCTTTCCTGCAGAGTTTAGCTCCAACCCTAATCAAACAAACCTACCTGTGATTTTCTAATGATCCTGAAGACATTGATTAGCAAACTCAGGTGTGTTTGATTAGGGTTAGAGCTAAACTCTGCAGGAAAGTGGATCTCGCGAGCCAGATTTGAAGATCACTGTCCTACAGGATCCTTAGACTTGGTACTTGCCTATTCTTTTAATAAGGTATATTCATTCCTGAAATCTTTGAGCAGTGCATTAAAAGTAATAAGTACATCACATTGCATAACAGCACAGAGCAGGATCAGCTACAGTACCTCACACATCATTGTGTCTAGTCTTGGATCTAATCCATTCTGGGACGGTTTTCTCTTTCTATCCTGCATGTGAGAAGGCCCGTGATGTGGCCTCCCCAGCGAGGATGGAGATTACCTTGCCTGCCCCCGGACCTGTTTAATTAGACAAGATCTCTCCCAGAGCATACAGCCGTTTGCAGGTTTTACTAATGAAGGGAAAACATCTGACTGAAAAAAGTCGACTTGCGGTGACTGGAGAAACACTTTTGACCTGTTATGTATAACACCCATGTGTTTCAGATGGGAACAGTTTCAACTTTGTACTGTTGAAAACTGCATCTGTAAGACTTGAAACCTCTGAGGTTGAGTTGTTTTACTCATAATTCTTGCAATAATTTTATGCAATTCTTGCATAAACTCGATGAAAACATAGAAATAGCATTAAAATACATTTGTTTGTTTATTTATTTATAGATATACCATCACACAGAAGCAGAATAGTAACCTGGCCTGAGGGAGAGGGGATCTAACCTTTTAACAGAGCACACTGCAGCATCCACTCTCTATAAGAGACCCTGGAGCAAAATTCACTGTCCTATAGCTTTAATAGCCCATCTCAGCACACCCCCCTACCCACACACACTAGTGCACATTTATGCCATCAAGAGAAAATATTTTTTGATTTGTTTGCACGGACAAAAATACATGCAAATGTAAATACACATATAAAGGACACAAAGCGGGCAAACTCTTGCACCCCGGAAAACGTGCACGTGGCACACACTCCATCTTCCATTCTCTCTTTGTCTTATAATAGGTCAAGAGCTCTCTTGCTTGATCCTTTTTGATAAGGATCATACATAAATGAGTCTCAGTGGCCTGGAATTAAAGTAGCTATTGACGACACATCATCCTCTCAGCTCCAGGCCACTGTGTACTCAGCTCTGATTGGTCAGATTCAGAGAGCGCTGCAACCCATGGTTTAAAGACTCAGAGTTTGCCCACCATTAGCACACACACAGTCTTAGAGAACAAGTCTACCGTGCAATGCCTCAGGTCAATATAAGTATATGCATGCTTTTATTTTGATGTTTAGATGGTGTTAAGCTTAGGTTTGATCTAACATCCTATAGTTTGATAAAGATGCAACTTGCTTGTTATTTTTTGAACTAAGGTCTACCACACTGAATAAATAATATGTTTATGTTAGAATTCTAAATGCAGTATATCACGGAACATGCTTTGTTGTTTGTTAGATGCTTTGTGAAATGTGGGAAATTTGGCAAGAAAAAGACATGAAAAAACATGGCCTTCTCTTTAATTAAAATAAATAACCCATTCACACATAATGTATCAAGAATAAAAAAATTAGCATGTGAAAAAATATATATATTTACTTTTTTTTAGAATGTAAAATGAAGCTTGTCCCCACCATGGAATAAATAGCTTAAAAAAAGGTAATTTCAACTTTTTATCTCACAATTCTGATTTTATATATATATATAGACATAGAAACATAAATATATATATATTATACATATATATATAAACTTATCCACATGTAACCTTAGAATTAATAGGAAATAAGTCAGAATTGCAATATGTAAATTCATATTTATTTATAGATGTAAATTCATATTTAAATATTAATATTTTGCAATTCTGTGTTTAGATCTCGCACTTTTGACTTTTTTCTCTGAAAAAAAAATTGTATGTTAAAAAGACGCAATAACCTTTTTCATTTATTTCATTTATTTTTCATTATTCCATGGCGGAAACAGGCTTTCATAGTTTTGAGTCTTTGTTTTCAATTGAGCAAATCTTGAAAGAGAAATTAACCTTTATTTGCTTATTTTACTTCAACTGGCGGCAATCACACAAAAACATATGCCAGTCATTTGCTTGACTGCAGGAGCCATTCCTTAGTGCAAACTTCATGCCAAGCACACGCTAGTAGGTAACTTTAAGTGCAGTAAAGTGCTTTGTGTTTTATGTACGTGGAAATCATATTTATGCATTGATTTATATACTGTATGTTGCAACCCAAAACCTGAATTCCTGCATTTCTCATGTAATATAACAGTTTTTTTTTACTCATGCATGCTGTAATGTGAGTTGTTCTCTAGTTCTCTTAGCCTTGGGGCTGGGCTGTCTCGAACATAGAGGTTCACACAATGGAATGGTAAGGAGTGTTATACCACTTCCTTTCAGGTAATTTAGAATAGAGTCCAGACAAAGGGCAAGTGACACTCTCAGGTTGTAATTTACTTAATATATGAGCCCAAGTATTAGGTAGGTTCAAAGAAAGAGGGAAAATATATTTATGGTCTAATGGGTGCTTTGGGTTAGTGTCAGGAGTTTTTATGCTGACTTGTACTTGTACTTTTCTTAGAAATGTCAGTCTAATCTCTGTAAGATATAACATAATTATTATGTATAACATAATATATATAACATAATTATTATCTTACTGATAATCTACCAGTAAAAGTTGGAACTCATACGGGAACACATACATACATATAGACTTATTTTTATATTTTCCTCATTTTAGAATAAATAATCAAAACTATGTTTTGAAAATGCTTCTTAAGCACCAAATGTGCATATTATAATTATTTCTGAAGGATTATGTAACACTGAAGAGTGAGTAATGGCTGTAATTGTAAAAACTATTCCAGAATATTGATGTTTTTACTGTGTTTTTGATCAAATAAATGCACCCTTGGTGAGCATAAGACATAATCATTTATTTATTGTATAAGTGACACCCCGTACTGTCACTCATTCAGACACCTGGTTAATGGCAGAGTTTAAATCCTGACCTCATGAATAATTAGCAAGACCAGCAGGTCCAGCGTGAATCATTGTTTCTTTTATCGCCATTAAATATTCATAAACTAAGCGTATACTTTGAGGGAAGTAGTAAAGACTACAAAGTTGATGTGTAGCAGATTGGATCTTACAGCTTTCACTGATACTTTGTCGAGACGAAATTAAACCAATGGATTGTTCAACCGTCAGTACAACAGTGTATTCATTTTTAAACAAATAAAATAAAATAAATATAATAGCATCTACTATCTGTCCCGACTTGTTTCGAGTGGAAACCCTCCCCCGCATTCTACAGTACCCCCATCCTAAAAGGAAGAGCACATCAAGCACAGAGACATAATGTAGTCAGAGAGCACCTGTGTTATGTGGGTTAGTAGTAGATGCAGCATCACTCTGCCAAGGCACATGACTGGTTGACTTGCAGCAAAACATAACTGTTCTTTAATATTTCAAGAATTGTGTCTTATGTTTTACCTGTGTTTCATTCAAATCTAACGAGGTAATGAAGGACAGATTTTAGAGCTTATAGAGTAAACCCAAGATAGTTTCACTACTGAATGAAATATAAGTATATTTATAATCATCATTTCTCTGCCATGTTGGATTGATTTTTTTCACTGAGCTCATTGCAGTGCAATCTGGGGTTTTAAACCGAACAATAGACCTATATAAGTTTCCTTTTGTTTCTCTGTAAAAAAAAAAAAAAAAACAATCAGTGAAAATTTACATATTTAAGTATGCAGGTGAATAGAAGAGCACAACGAGGATCATAAAGTCAACATTTTTGCTTTCTGCCTTCTAGCCCTTTCAGTGCTCTACTTTTTCCCTTAGAGTTGGTCTACTTCTGCGCTTGACAGTACTTTTAATGTTTAATGCACTTTGATTTTCACTGGAGACACATCAAGGCTCTCTATGAGGCCTGTCTGAGAACTGTTCATTGTGATGGAAAAGAAAGATCTTAAAACAAAGCCTCAGAAATAAAGGTTGTGCTGAGAAACAGTCAAACTGGAAGTATAATGTTAGCTATATGGTCCAAAACAAAAACCATTTTGATTATACTGTCATTTCTGTAACGTTTTTATTTTAGGGTTCAGTTCGCCAAGTTGCACCAGACACCATGTCTGAAGACCCCTAGTAAATATATTTGGCACAGTAAGCAATTATCACAGTTTCCACAAATAATTCAGTTTCAGGTTCATTCCTCAACCTAAATGCTCTCAGTCTTGCTGAAAGAAATGTATCCTGTGAAATATATATAAAAGGACAGAACCATTTCTCAGTTGGGGATTCGCCATATCTTAACTATAGGGCTGTTTGTGTCAGTTTCGGGTTGCTCTCTGAAGTAATCACAGCAGTAGTTCCATTTTACATTTTAGGTCACGTCCTGTTTTTAACGGGGTAGCTGAGATGGGAAATGGCAGCCTACACTAAAGGGTGAAGGTTTGGCCAGTTTGCCTCTGCTGGAAGATTCGGTAGTTACACCATTCTGGGGGCAAAACCAATTTTCCTCCATTGATGGTCCTAAAATACTTGTCATCTTCATCTTTCGTTTGTTTCTGAACAAGTGGGCCTATATACTTGCTATATTGGCACATTTCTGAAAAATAAACCACATTATGGGGACACCCCCACATATAAAAAAATTATTTATAAAGAGATTAAATAATTTCTTATGTCATATCTAAAAGTTATATTTTCTGAGTAATTTTTTAGTATCTTAGGTTAGTCTTTTAGCAACTATAAATAGCTCATATTAAGAGCAACAGACCAGGGAAAGTCCCAACAAGGATATAAATACCTCTGAGACAGGTCTGAATAATCCCACAACCTTTAACCAATCACCAGCTCAAAAAATGAAAAGTTAGTGTTAATATATCACATATATGTCAACAAAGAAATGACAGCGAATGAAATCTCTTTACCTACGGCAAGGGTGCTGATTTATATAACCAAATTTTGTGCATCCTACCACATACCTAAATAAAATTGTCTGGCAAGGAAGTTTATAGCAGTAGTTTATAGGCTAAATAATGTATCCACTTTTTCTTTTGACAAGTGAGAATTAGAACTAGATCGTTATGCAAATTAATTGCTGTTTTGACTCCGTTTTGACTTATTGTTTTTTCAAAGAATCAGTCATACAGGGAGAAACAAATCGACTGTTTAGAATCAGAGCTGCTGATGCTCAATCCATGATTGAACCACTATTTGGTCAGTTCTTTACAATGAATGTGTTCAACGTGTTTGAGAAATCTGAATGGATTTGCGTTTCAGTCTCCAAATTGTTTGGAGTGTTTCCCACTCAGTAAACAGAAAATGGAGAACAAAAAGATTGGTAGATGAAGTGGAAATTTACCTACAGTGAATTAAAACCAAACCTACAAATGCATCCTATCATCTGACATCAATGAAAAAGCTATTTATTATGGCCAACGCTAGGTCCCTATGAAATCCGCTTAAATTTTTCTGGATTATGTTTTTTCTTTCTGTTTTTTATTTTTCTGGACTCCATTTTAATGGTTTAATTAAAGTTGATTAATCAAAAAGCATGTCTTGAAGTCATGACACTCATACAATTTAACAGCAATTTATTAAAAGTTTTACAAAAATAAAATTTTTAGGGCCCCATGAAATACGTTTTTTTATGATTTTTTTTTTCTGGTAATAAAATGAAGGCATAAAACAGTCATTTATTTAATTAATTTTTCTTGTAATCCAATGAAAATGAAACCCTTTAAAATTTTTTGGCAAACAAAGTGCTACACAACAGGTGTACTTTTAAAAATAAAACATGGAAGAAAAATTGTGTGATTATTCATTAAACAATAACATTATTATTAAAACAGTATCACATTAAGATGTACATTCTATTGTACAAGAATGTACATCTTAATGTAAAATATTTTTGTCACAGTTTCTTCAAGTTTAACCAGACTTTTATTTTGACAGGTTGCCGTGAAGAGTTTTGTTTGTATGTATATGATATGACAACAGTTTTTCTAAAATGAAACGGCCAAATGCTTATAAAGTGACTCTCAGAGCAGCTCTGGAGACAATGTTCATGTGTTCACATCCTCATTTAGTGAGAACACCGCAAGCATCACACGTGCTTAAGTATGTGTAGTAAACGAAACTGCACGTCTGTGCCATTCATTCACACAGAGACACGCAGAACGTGCAGGCTTCAAGTCTTTTTGCGGCTTAATATTCACAGACACTAGCCCATATCACAATTTGATTTAAGTGAACAGACCTACCTTTGATTTATAGTCCAAAATTTGGCAAATTCTGTGACATTCCGCGTTATACTGTAAATTCCATCTTTATGACTGGATTCCGTGATTCTGGCCTTTTTTCTGCATTTCAGAAATCATAGGGCCCTACAACACCTGCCTGTGTCACTTGTGAAGGACTCGGATAAATACAGAGTTCTGGCATGAAACTCTAGATGGCGCAATCCGATAGGTCTAACTCAATCTGACTTAATGACATCATTATTACATGGCACAGCTGATTGGTTCTCTCCTGTATCGGTAGCCAATGAGCTCGCTGATCAACATTCAAATATATGACTAATGCTTGCCGTAGCAGTTGCAGCTTACTTCAGAAACCCTCCACCTTCCCCAGCTCCACCTGTATAGATCAGCTACGAGGTGATTCATGTATGCTATATGGGGGTTATTTCATGTATGTTATATTTGCAGCAGCAATATTTCTTACATGCTCACAGCAGCATGTTGTGGATGTATTGGCCGTAGCAAGTCTCGGTACTTGCTCTTCCGCAGCAGCAGTGTAGCAGATCTATTCCGCCAAGACCAGGTACATTAACATTGTCATGTACATTACCATGCCAATCCCCCCGAGAGTTGTCATGACAGAAATACATTTTATACAAAACCGTGGCATTACCATGTTTTTTTCAACGTTCCGTGGTGTACTATGTAAATACCATGATACATGAATATGGCAGTTATTTAATACCATGGTATATATCAAAGTTTATTTGTTTATGTTTATTATTGTTACTGGTAATGCCAGTTTATGAATCCATAGCATGCACTTTGCATCTCAGCTGTTAATGTCTATGGTGACAAATGGGGCAAGTAAGCAATGCATATTAGGCTGTTTTTCCAGACAGTATTTTGGTGTGTAAGTGAATCTCACTGAAGTATCTACACATGTACCTATGGATTGCAAAACATAATGATCTTCACAATGAACTCCATGATAAGATATGTTGTTAGTTCAGACAGAGGGCAAGCTTCTGGCCTGGACCCGCTTGGGTTTTTCTTGCCTGTGTTTACATTCAGACTATAATCAAGTCTTCTGCCTGTGAGCTGCCAGTAATCTCAGCATACCTTTGATCACACCGCTGTGATGATGAAACAAGCAGAATTCATACATGCGAACTAGATGAGCTATGCTTCAGTTATTTTTTTTCTCCCTCTCTCCTTGTAGATACACAGCAAGAGAGAGACAGAATTATGTTGATATGCCCTTATATTAGCTCTTTGATGATTTTCTGTCAGATTACTCTGGAATGTCTGACTCCATTCTCAATAAATTTATTTTTATGGCAATGCTCAAGAGTTTGGGTATTTTTTCATACCTCAAAAGGACACCTTGGGAAATCATTAACCACCTTCCTTGATGCACTGAATGTATGGATGGGTTAAACTGCAGTTCGACTCGGGCTGGCGATCTGCCCAGACTGAGCACAGCTCTCCAGACAGTGAGAGACTTGTCTGTTATAACTTCTGAATTCTGTCTACGACTTTTAGTCATATATTAGTAATAAAACAATGGCTTGATATTTTTGTGTTATAAGATAACTTTTTCATGAACTGTGTTTCATAATTTTTGTGTTGTTGTTTTTGTTTATATACTTGCTCAAAAGACATTAAATATATATAATTAGTAAAATGTATAATGTTCATATATGTTCCTGTATGGGAAATGTGGACTTTTTTGTGCATTTTTTTAAGTTTGTTTCCACTCAAAAAAATACCATAAAAATAAACCTTACCAGAGAAATATTTTATGACAAAAATAGGACAACTAGCCCCTATTGGTTTACTGTAAGAAAAATAGATAAATAAACATTGAAAAATGGAAAATCACCAGTACCTTTTCCATTTAGTTTATGAACATTTTCTTCAACCCTAAAACACAAAAGAATGAAATGCATAATTCAAAATTTGGGTAAAATACCTGTGAAAAATCAATGCAAATACTTTATTATTTATTTTATTTTGTTTATTATTTGTTTATTTTGACATTGGGTCAATTTCAGTTTCCAATTTCAGACAGCCAGTAGCATAAATTTGTGACACTATAATAAGCTGTTTACTGGAGAATTGACTAGTTGTTGTTTTTTAAACAATGGCAGACTGAGAGGTGAGCAGGAGGCCTAGTAAAAGTGTTTGGGAAACCGGTTAGATAACAATTATCTTTGCAATTTCATTGGTTTTGCTAGTGGCATAGAAATAAAAAAAAAAATCAGTGGGAATCCTCACTCTCTCAGTGACTGAAGGAAAAGCTCCTCTGTGTCAGAGGAACAGGAGGAGAAGTGTTTATTTGACTGCTCGTGCTGCAAGAGAGGGGTCGGTCTCAGAGAGACAGTGAGGGAAAACAGAGAGGAAAAACTTGGCTGATTGAGTCACAACAGAGGGAATAGCCATAATTAAGACAGACAGACAGAGGGAGAGAAATGAGAGAGGGCTGTGATGATGACAGTGTATCAAAGCTGCAACTGTAAACAGGGCTGTTGTATTAGAGTCGTCTTTAATCTACAGTAGGAATGAATCAATGGCAGTCAGTGTGCAGAAACTCTGTATGTTGTCAACGGACCTCTTATTTTATGTAGAAATTAATATTTCCTAATCATAATATTTAAATCATAATATAGTAAAATATTTTAATATAATATTTATATTTATAGTATAATATATTTAATATGATAAAAGTATTATATTTGGATTATTGTGATAACTTTTAATGAAAAAGTCCAAGTGATATGCTAAACAAATAGATGACAATCATGTCTAAAATAAAATACTAATATGGGACCGTGTGGCAAATGAAAAATTTGTGTGTGATTTTTAACTTTTGAATGACACTTTAATGCTGACTGTTAAAATTAAATGAAATATAAAATAAAACATGAAAAAATGTAAAATGAATATTTTTGTGTAATTTTTTGAATGACACGAACTTTTGAATAACACTTTAAATAATGCTGGCTTAAAATATAATAAAACATGTAAGCTGTGTTTAAAATTAAATATTAATATTTAAAGTGCCATTTATTTACTATGGACTGTATGGACAATTGATCTCTTAATTCATGTAGAAATTCATATTTTAGTGTCAATATTTTTCTTTAATAGTGGCTTAAATATTATTATATTATATTATATTATATTATATTATATTATATTATATTATATTATATTATATTATATTATATTATATTATATTATATTATATTATATTATATTATATTATATTATATTATATTATATTATATTATATTATATTATATTATATTATATTATATTATATTATATTATATTATATTATATTATATTATATTATATTATATTATATTATATTATAATGATCAAAGGTGTGTATAAAAATAAAATCATATTTTAAAACAAATCACTGTCCACTGAAATTTATTTTATTTTTTTTGGGGCCTGGGCAAGCTTTCGTTTGCTATATTTATCCCTTAACAAAAAACACATGCCACTTTGAGAATGGAAAGTGAGCCAGAAATGGCCTTTGGAAAGCAACTTACAGTGCTGTTTTCCTAGTCTGAAGGACAGCTGCCCATACTGTTCCTGAAAGACACATCCTGGAGGTCACATGGTGTTGACATCATATCTGGACAGATATAGGGATATCAGCATGAACAGATCAAGAGCAGCTTAAGTAGAACAGACACCAAAAGCAAAGCGCAAAGCCGAGCTCATTAGTTCAGGAATTACCCACTATTACTCCATTACTGGAGCACAAATTAAAGCAATCTCCAGCCAGGACGTTGAAGTGTGCAGTCCAAACATCCCCTGCCCACGAGTCAGTGTAGATTGTTTTTTTTGACTTGTCCTCAATCTGAGGTCTATTCATGAAATGCTTCACCAGAGAGGAAGTAACATTTTTTTCCCTACTATGTCAGAGCAAGCAGGATACAGTCTGGTTGTTGATGCATTATATTTATAGTACATTTACAGTACTGTTTAAAAGTTTTGGGTCAGAAAGATTTTTGAAAGAAAGTAATACTTTTATTCAGCAAGGATGCATAAAATCGATTTAGAGTGATGGTTACAACATTTTCTGTATTTCAAATACATACAGGTGTTCCTCTTAAATTTTTATTCGTCAAAGAATCCTGTTTTCAACATTAATAATAAGAAATGTTTCTTAAGCAGCAAATCATATTAGAATGATTTCTTAAGGATCATGTGACACTGAAGACTGGAGTAATGGCTGCTAAAAATTCAGCTTTGCTATTACAGGAATAAATTTTTTAAAAATATATCAAAATAGAAAATGGGTCATTTAAATTGTAATAATATTTCACAATATTAATGTTTTTACTGTATTTTTGATCAAAGAAATGCAGCTTTGGTGAGCATAAAAAAAAATCTTACTGATCCCAAGCATTTGAACAGAGTATGTGAGTGATTATTGGTCATTAGCATAAAATAAACCTCTACTGGGTGGTCAGGACCCCTATATTTATTTTATTTTATTTTTATTTAATGAGATGAGATGAATGAGACCATGCAGTAACACGAAAGGTACTAATACAGTTATTTTGTACATTTTAATTTCAGTCAATATTCAAAAATATTTGACCAATAACAATCTATTCCAGTGAGCTGTGTATGTCTAAATAAGTTCACAAATCGCTCCCAAATGGACTTCGCAAACCGAATTTGACATCATCAAGCAGTTGTGGAAAAACTTGTGTGGTCTTTTGTTACTGATCAGTGATTAGATTAGCTATTTGTCTGATAATTCTTTAGGAAGGGATTTGGTCAGAGACAGCTGGCCCTAGATCAGTCTGTATGAGTTTATTTTTGCGTGGTCTGCTGAGTGGGCTGATATGTCGTGTGCTGACAGCAGTAGTGGCGTGCTGCAGGGCTGTAGGCTAGTGCAGCTGCTCCACTGGACGGTGTTAAAACACTGTATGCTGGAAACACGCTCACGCTGCACCTTACACATGAGGATGAAGAGCCAAAAAAGAGATGCTGAATAAAATATACCACCTAGATCATACAATTACAAATTAGAGCATGAATATACAGAAGCCTCATTTGTCTGATAGAACCAGATCTACATCCACTCTATGATCAGGTAATTGAAAGTGACTATTTTTACTCAGTTAAATAATTACAGCTATGCCAAACTGCAATTAACTTGCCTTGTAATTTCCACTTGGTTCCCCCCTGCTTCACTCAGTAGTGTGTGTCATTGTGTGCGCAAAAATATACGTGTGCGTGTTCATGGGAATGTGTGTTGTATTTAGGACGCTCCATTTTGCGTGAGGAGGGGCTGCATTACTCTCCCTGGGCGTGAAGTGCAGATCAGCCATATGGTTTTAATAGATCAAGGCGGGTGATCCTGAAACTAACTAAGGTCAATATATTTCTCTATCTGTGGCACCATCTGCTGTTGCTTTTGCCCGTTTGTTTATCCTGAATCTCCAGATTTTAAAGTACAGTCTGACCGACAGGATAATTATTACATTGCAGCTGTCCTGCTTCACAAAAATGTCACTCTTGTACTGTATAAAAGTGACATTCAAGCATCATTCTGGTACCGTATTGATTTACCCAAGGTTAAACTGTTAGGGTTATAGGTCTTCATTTATTCACAGTCATGTCTTCCCAAAACAGCTACTTGTATCCGACACAAAAAGAGATGTTTGGCAGAATGTCCACGCACTGCTCATTTCCATACAGTGAAAGTGAATGGTGACCAAAAATGACAATAAAAGTACCATAACAGTATTTCACATGAATTGTGTTCTGAAGCTATATGATAGCCATACGATAGCACCAATCAGAATTATTCTTTAAAGGGGTCATATGATGCGATTTCAATTTTTCCTTTCTCTTCCTCCTAAAACGCCTCGTTTAAACACGCCCCCACATGTCTACGTCACTGTGTGGTAAGATTTGCATAACACCGCCCAAATGTTCACGCAAAGAAAGAAGGCGTAACTTTGATTCTAGCTGTAGTAATGTTGTGTGTTTCGTTGTGAAAGCCTTCCAAAAGAGGACGATATCCGCTTCGCCATGCCTAGAGCTGATCCATGCTGGTCGCTGAGGAAATACATCAACTTCGTGCTGTGGATCGCCGGATCGGCTTTCACCGTGGACGAAGCAAAGTCCAGCCCGGGGTCGTCACATGTGGTTGCCGCAAGCCCGCCGGCTGCTCCTTCGTCGAATCCTGCCACCGATCATTTTAGCCCACCGTGTGTGATGCTATGTGTTTCACTGTGAAACCAAAACTACTTTGTTTGGCCTTCCAAAAGAGGACACAACTAGAAATCAGTGGTTAAGTTGTATTTACAACACTGTTCCAGAACAGTTCAACCCAAATATTCAGATGTGTGCAGCACATTTTATGGAGGACTGTTACCAAATACACAAAATAATGTTCTTTTTAGCAACATCATATGACCCCTTTAAAAAAAAAATCTTCCCATCTGGCATAGCTCCTAAAACTTATTTGGATTTGAATATTCACACTACCGTTCAATTGTTTTTTTAATTGATCAAAAGTGACAGTGAAGACATTCATAATGTTAATTTTGTTAAAATTTCAAATATATGCTGTTCATTTAAACTTCTATTCATCAAATAAAAATAAAAAATCACAGTTTCAACAAAAATATTATGCAGCTGTCAGGGATTCATCACAGTCACTTCAGTCACCATCCAGAATAATTACCCGATCACAGTCACCTGAGTTCACCCGCACCTGCTGTCACCAATCAAGCCACACTACAAATACACACACAGCACAGTCACTCACTGTCCGGTCTACCGTTCACTCCTACGAACTGCTCTGGACTCTCTCTGCCAAATTCTCCATAGAACGAATTACCTGCTGTTCCTCCCGCGATCCTCCAACGACTCCTTGGAAACTGTTCCACGATCTCCAACGTAACCGGCATCCGATCCTCACCATCAGAACTCAGATAAGCACCCTGGAACCATTCACTGTGTTGTCACTCACCTGCCTTTAACTCACCTATTCCAGTCATCCCCTTACCCAGTCAATAAACCATCCTGATTTGCACTTACCTGTTGTGTCTGGACTTGCGTTGTGACAGCAGCACAACTGTTTTCAATAAATAATAATTTCTTGAGCACCAAATCAGTATATTAAAATTCAGCTTTGCCATCACAGGAATAAATTACATTTTAAATGTATTCAAATGGAAAACAGTGATTTTAAATTGTATTAAAATTCCACAATATTACTGTTTTACTGTATTTTTGATCAAATAAATGCAGCCTACAAGAGACTTTTTAAATTTCAAAGAAAAACTTTTAAAAATACTACCGACCCCAAACTTGGTAGTGTACATATTCAAATTTGATGTGTCCCAATCATGATGTCAAATGATTGGGACACATCAAATTTGAATATGTACACTACCATCATTTCAGTCGTTAGATTTAGGAGACTTGAAATATAGTGTGCGAGTTTTATCGACTACTGTTATCATCCTTTCTTTGTCATTTTATACAATGTAATTATTGTGCATCTTCTGTTTTTCATCATTCAAAAACATGTTAATACCCAAAAATTGCGGAGGCTTGTGGGGAGAAAGTCACAATAGCAGCATTTTGGGGCTGCATGATGAAAGTCTCTACATCAACTTTTTCTTTGGCCTGTATATGCGAATTTTAGAATTTTAGCAAGGCTAGATTTCTTATTGAACGAATGAGAAAATGACCAGCAGTTGTAGGTCCATCTGGAATACTTTTGTAAAAAGAAGAAAAAAAAAAAACATTTCTTCTTTTTGCAATGGCTTATTATTTTGCCATTTTGCTTTGACCTCAATGTGGAAGTTATAATGGATGCCTTCTCTCTGTACATTATGCAGTACTTGCAGTTGTTTTTTAACCCTCATGTGGTGTTCGGGTCCTTTTTGCATGATGAAAGAAAGATTATTTTGAAGCAGGGTGAAGCCAGTTCTCGTGTGTGACTGAGTGTGTGACTGAGTGTGTGACAGCATAATGAGTGATTTATAAGCAATTTTATGAGGCCGGGTCCTTTTTGCTCTGTAAACTCGTAAGTGTGATAAGGTTCTGAACACAACACAAGTTAAAGGAATCAAAGAGAAAGTTTTTAAGGCGAAGGTTGAGAGAGTGTGTTTGTTTTTTAATTTCAGTGCTTGTTTAGCAGATCTTCATTAGCATGAGGCCTTTGGGTGTCTTTTGCTTGTGATTTGAAAATAATAACAGCGAGCAAATGGCCCATCTGACCACAGAGTTAAAGGGCTTTAGGGTTGCTCTGCCTTTCTGCGCTGACCTCTCATTAGGTAAGCCAGTTACCAGCATGGGCTTGATCCGAGCCACGCAAATCTCCAGATTAGACGGAGGCGATTGAGCGTTCTGATCAGATTATTCTTCGGGGTCTATGGCACTGGATTGGGCCTTGTCGCAAGCTAATTATCCGTAGCTCATGTAAGCAGGCTTTGCATATAGAATGATCCTTGGAGAACTTTGTTCCATTTAGATTTACCAAATTGATAAGGAAGCATTGTCATTTGCCACAAGACGTACACACTGAAAGCTTCTCTAACGTCAATAATGTGTAAAGAAGTTTGGGATTAGAGCATAAACTCAGTAATGTTGAAAGGATTGAGTAGATTTTGTTTTTCATTGCTTGCTAAGATGGCTCAACCATAAGTCAGTGAGCCAGTGTTATTCTTGTCAACGGAATTACTGATGAAAATGTTGGTTAACAAAGTTTTTTTTTTTTTTTTTGCCAAAATTAATGAAGGCTAAAATGCACATCATAATGATAATTAAAAATGATAATTAAACTGTTTTACTTAAAGCATACTGTGATCAAGGTACTGTATTTTAATTTTAGGAGTACTCAGTGTGTTTTGTTTATGCTGAAAATCTTTTATAGGTTTGATACGATTAAGTTACTAAATAAATCCAAATGTATGAAAATCTGACTATAGTTTGGTCTGTTACAGTTTGACACATTTTGCCATTTTGAACATTCGTCTAAACTAAAATGTTATTTAAATTAAAATGTCTGAAATGTGTGTACGATTAACAAAAATGAATGAATATGACATGAAATACTGACTCCATTTAAAGAGCATTTTTATCAAAAGACATAAGATGAAACATAACAAAAACATAAAACTGTAAAAATAATTTAAACTAAGTGCAGTCAACTGACAGGGATGTGTAAATACAATATTTTATTTCTGGAGCTCAGATTTTCACACATTGTATTTGTTAATATTTAATGTTGAAATTTTGAAAAATCCAAATGTGTGAACATCTGACACAATTTGATGTACTTGTCATTTTGCACATTAGCGTCAACTAAAATGTTATTTAAATTAAAATGCCTGAAATGTCTGTGTAAAATTAATGAATATGAAAAAATATTGACTACATTTTAAGAACATTTTAATCAAAGGCTACTGTAAAACAGAAAACTGTTAAAGTTATGCAGTCAACTGACAGAAATGTGTACTTCAGAAACAGGTTTTTACACATTGTATTTATTTATATTAAACATATGTTGAAATATTTTAGATCTTTAAAATGCTTAAAATAATAAATAAAAAATCTAAATGTGTTAAGATTTGGCACATTTGTCATTTTCCACATTAGCCTCAACAAAAATTTTCAGTTTAATTTGTTTATATTAAATATATGCTAAAGTAAAAAATATTCATATACAAATATATGAATATTTGACTGAAGTTTGGTCTGTTAAAGTTTGACACACTTTTGTCATTTTGCACATTAACGTCAACTATGATGTTCTTTTTGTTGACCTAAAAGTGTGAAATGTGTGAGCGTAAAACCAAAACTGTAAAAATGAACGCTGCAACTGACAGGAATGTTAGTTATTTAACTCGTATTGTATCTATGTGCATGATAAACTGCAGAGAATGTGCCATCAGTGTAACAAAGATGTGTTGGACTTCACTGAAGCTTGTGATTTTTAATTGTGGTGTGCTTTTCTCCTGGGTTTTCATTCATCATTCTGTACTCTATCCGAACAACGTGTGTCTCTGACACCTGGAATTGAGGCTGCAGAGACTGGGAGCCTGTTTTTCAGTGTGTTTGTTGCCATGTCCTCTGGGTACTGTTTTGTCTCCCTGTCTTTCAGCGGCCTTACACATGACTAGTGTTGTTGGGGGGCGTCACGGAAGGCCGAAGGGGGCAGGGGAAGGCTGGTAAAGGGCCTGGGATCTTTACAAATGCTGTCAAGGTTTTGAATGATGAGAAAAGAGGCTTGTGGTGGGGGGGGGTGAAAACAGCAGGGGTGAGACAAACTCCAGTTTGCGCTTCTGAGAAACAAACACGTATACACAAGCACACATGCACAGTCTCAACTTGTAAAAGGAGCTCGGTGGCATCTGTGCTGTGGTTCGTCACGGGGTCACCACAGTTACAACCGGAGCTAATTAACCAATCACCTGCAATCAGTCAGCAGAGCCATGATAGTCGTCTGTTCGTGCAGCTCTCTTTTTAAGCTTTAGAAGCTGAAAGGTTGGTCCAATAGCATGTTTGAAGAATTTACTTATCATTTTGCACCCATATTATTCATACATGCCATCTCATTTAAAATAGTGTAAAATGAATTGTGAATTTTTGTTCTTTTACACAAGGTGAACGTATTGCTTCAGATGGAAAATCCTGTGGAAAAAATAGCCACATTCAGGTATGGGACGTCATTTGTATTTTTATTTTTTTTTTATTCCTAACGATACACAAATAAATCAAATAAATAGTAGAAATTGTAATTAAGCCCACAAATCCACAATTTGTATTATTTTAAACATGATAGACTGAGCATTTATTGTTTGAGACTGTAAACTTTTAGGGAAACCCAAACCAACAGGCAGGAGATTCCCCTGTTTCCATAGAAACAAATAAGCGTGTCCACTATATGACAGTGAAGCAGTGTTCGGTTCCGCCCTTTTTAACCTTCTTTTTTTTTACTTTACTCACCTCTCTCCCCTTCATTACACCATTATGGCCATGTGGTTTGTGTCAATGGGAAACTTTATGTGATTCAGTTACAATCTGTGATTGAGATAACATACGTCATTATGTGTTCGAATTTTAAAAAAACAGCAATGATTTTTTTTTTTTTTGCATGTTCTGTTGTATGTGTATGTCATAAAAACAAAATAGTGAAAAATAAGAAGCAGGCAATAATCTCATGAAAAAGTTCCCGCTCTCCTCTCAAATCTGCTTTATTTGAAGGGATTACATCCTTCATGCAATCCTTCCCTGCTTTTTTAAATCTGTGTTTGTATCTCTAGCCCTCACAAACATTTCTAGGCAGTCTGCAGAATCCTGGGTAGATTATTTCTGTACCATTACATACTGCCAGCTTTTAATGTCCGGCAACTCTCTACACAGTTGCAACCTTTGTTTGCATTATGGGACATGGCATACGTGGCAAACAAATGAGGAAAATGTAAATTAGCATTTTATTTTTTTGCAGATTACCTATTGTATAAAGATAGCCTTGCATGCAGTCTACATAAAACTATAGGCTAGAATATGTAATATTAAAAGAATAGTTCACCCAAAAATGATAATTTGCTGAAAACGTACTCACCCTCAGGTGGTCCAAAATGTAGATGAGTTGTGTATATCTCCTCCTGACTCAGACGAGAAAATGTTGATTGTCTATAAATTGCCTAAGATGTTAATTGATTGATGTAAATTGAGTTGTGCGGATCATTGTGATGTTTTTATCAGCTGGTTGGACTCTCATTCTGCTGGCACCCATTCACTGCGGAAGAAAGGAAGTCTCTTCCTTCTCAATCTTTCTTTACTACTTGCTTGCATTATCCTTCTCCTCCTCTTTTTTTTCCTCAGTTGCTCTCTCTTGCAGTTACCCTAATCTAACCATATTCTATATCCTGCTGTTTTTTTCCATCACAGCATTTGTGTTTGTGGTTTTAGCCATGTGCTATAAAAACAAAACATTGTGCAGAAAATACACTCATAAACTACCCCAACTGCTCATAAATTACCTCAACCTTTTCCTGTCAACCACTTTTATTGTGTAGGTGAAAATGTTTTTTAAAGTGAATGCATTTATTAAATATACTGACCTGAATAGTTATTGTGTGTTATGAAAATATGTTATACATTACCTTATAGTATATATTTCTACCTTTCTTTAATTAAATTAGTTTGGATTAATATTATTTCTTTGAAGAGTTGAGTGTAAATGTGTGGCTGATTTGAATAAAGCGCAACTTCTTTATATTGCTACATTGGTCTCACTATGCTATGTGATATGGAGAGCTATGTGCAAACCACGGGCAGGAATTAAAGGGTTTGTGGACTGGATTGACCATATGCAGGCCTGCTGTGTAAGCCTGGCTGGACAGCAGGTTGGTCTGGCAGACGGTTTAGATGGAAATCCTTCCAAAAGCTTGATTGATGGAGAGAAAATGTTTATCACATGGTAGACTAAGCATGTATGAGTGGAGTTTTGTTTTGACTGCTTGTAAATACTTGATTAAACCACATATTTTTGGAATGCAATGGGAAGAATCATCTATTGTAAAAACATTTTGATTGAAGAATCATCTGAATACTCGATGTCTGTGATGGTTACAGCTAGAGATGGTCATAGGGAAACTAGGTTTACCTGATGGATTTCTAAGGGGCCATTTACATAAGCTCAGAAAGGGTCCTAATTAGAGAACCCCCACCCCCAAATGTAAATATGGGGTGGGGCAGGTACATTAAAAGCGTTATTGGTCGATACATCGGTGCAAGTTTTCTTATTTAAAAACTATAACATTTCTTAAATGAAAAATAAATGAAAATAAGACAAACTACTATATTTCATACATTCCATTTTTATATTTCATTTTATATTTCATTTTAACTTGTTTATTTTATTACTTATGTTATATGTAACAGTCCGATTTCTTCTATGAGATTCTTCTTTGTTCTGAAATGTTTGTGTGTGTTATGAATAATTGAGGTTGAGTGCATTGCAGGAGCGGAGAGGAGGATATATAGGTCACTGTGCGATCGCTGCTCAGGGAGGTAGAAAACACACACATTTACACACACATGCACATAAAGGATTCTTCATGGAGTGTTGGTATTGGCTAGCAGCCTGACGTGAGATGTTGCCTTTGCAAGCACAGTTCCATTTAAAGGGAAACCTGTCCCTCAGGGCCACCATAGAAACAAACGACATCAACGACAGTTGCGACACTCTAATGAGGGTTATTTATGTCGGTCTTGCTTTTTTGTGAATTAACCGTGCAAAGCATTGATGTAACCAAAGCTAACGAATCATAGATACTGTCATTATTAAATCTTATTCCTGTCAAGATTGTTAGTATGTGAATCATGTGATCTTTGTGAACGTCTTAATATGTTGTACAGAGAGAGGTACATTTTGTTTGTGATGTTGCAGGCCGAGGTGGGTTCAGGTCACACATTAAATAAACTGCCCTTCTGAAAGTTGTGAATTATGTGTGTGCTATGTATAGTAGGGCGTGTATATGTGTCTTTCTTGCACATGACCTACATTCGCCAGGCTCTGGCTGTTAGCATAAAACTGCCTCAATCACATCGTCACCCAGAGCGTGTTGTTGTTGTTGCTGCTGCTCCATTGGCTGTTCTGCTCCTGCTCTCTGTTGGATCACGTTTGCATTATATCGAATCCAGTTTTCATGGGCCAAACCACGTGTTTGCTTCTGTTTTTGTCACTACATTTTTAAGAATGTATTTTTAGTCGATTCAAAGATGAATAGCAGCCAGAACAGATGAAAAGATGAAGGTACAAAGCCTTATATCAAGGAGAGTTCACTTTGCATGGTTATTTTAACTAATGCACTAATCTTTAAGCTGTTACCATAGTAACATACAAATGCAGGTGGGAATGAATGGTTGTCTGCTTGGCAACCTTACCGATGAGCACAGCACTATGGGATCAATTTTCCGCCAAAAGTATTGCGGTCACGGATAAAAAAATAATAATATTGTAAAAAAAAAAATAAGATACAGACAATTAAAAATTACGAGCAATATACAGTGAACTAAACAATTGTGACTGGCATATTACTCTAACTCATATTATCCTCTCCTAACAGTAATAACCATAACAAGACTTATCATTCAGGTAGAGGCAAGCCAGGTACATATAACAGTGACTTGGCGAGGCCGGTGCATATAGTGGCTGTTGCCTTTCGCGATGTGAATATAGGTGAATATATTGCCGACAGGTCATTTGGATGGCTTATTTATGGATCGCCAGGTAGGTGTATAGCAGTGACAGGCAGACACATATAATGGTGTCCTGTATGGAAAGATGTTACCCCAGCTGACTGTTATCCATCTTCACCTGTACAAGTGAACACTGAGCATCGGCAGCTAATGAGGTGCAATGGAGTGATGTCAACTCCCCTCTTCGACTGATTGGCTGGAAGAGGAGCTGTCAATCTAGAACTAGTGGGCAAATGATGACGCTGAAGCCCACCCTGATTTACATGAAACTCTAACCTCAACATTTGGAAAAGCAAGCCCAAGACATGGAAACAAGAGCGAAGTGAAAAACAGCAAAAGCATACAAAAAATAAAAATATGAGCAGAAAATGTCTAAGAGCACAAAAAAGCAGAAATATAACCAAGGAAAACATGATTTTGTGTGCAAGTCGGATAATTTTGTATTAATATTTGTTTTGTGCAATATGATTTTAAATGTTTAAAGTTTTGATTCAATGCGTTATTACAATTTCTATTTACGCTTATTATTTTTAGGTCCGTGACCATTTTTTGCTATTCTGAAAACTTTGCTTTCATTTTTTTATTTTGTGCAATATATTTTTACTTGCTTTTTAAATTTTGGTTTCATGCTTATTTTTTTATTTTTTATCCATGACTGCAATACTTTTGGTGGAAAATTGATCCCATACAGCACTGCTTCTGCAAATAATGCTGATCTGAGGTCAGCTTCTGTGTATCACCACTGAACTTAAAGCTTATAACCATACATAAAAACTCTAGTTTGTGTAATAATAACAAAATTCATGAGTACTCAAACGCATACGTGAACCCCTCCATTGCAGAGCCTTTAAAAACTCTTTCGACGGCTCTGCTCCATCGTTAGTTCTGACTGTTGACGCAGTGCGCAATGACAGTTGGGTGATTTTTCCTCTCCGCTTCCTGTGAAGTGATGTATCGATGTTCCCTTATTCCCTACGCTGTTCGCAGTGCCCTTTGAACTGAACATGTTCGCTCCCTTCCGACTGGAATTTCACTTAAGATGGCAGAATACCTGTCTTCTTTACTGTAACTTTGTTTTGGTACGCCTTTTTCTGCAAGCGTCTGAAAAAACAAGCGCGTCTGATTTGGCTCCCCTAGTGACGTTGCAAAGGGATCTCATTATAATATTACCGCCCCTTGATCTGTAAGTTTCCACCCACACGCTGTCATTTTGATTTCACAAACGACAACGGTGTACCAGTTCTAATCCCATGGCGAAAGTTTGAGCAAAACATGCTAACTGTTCTGTCTTTGGCTGCACAGAACATTATTTAGAGTCCCAGCCTCAGAGGAGACAAGAGAGCAGTGGATTTATTGATTTATTTACTGTATATTGCTGTTGCCACACAGATCTAAAATAAACATGCGATTTATTTCCCAGCTGTTTACCTTTACAGACATAACCCACTGTTTTTGTAACTCGTGTGTTTTTAACGTAAACTTGTGTGTGAATGAGAACTTAGTTTAGTACTCACATGCTGTGACAGCCGCTTTCTGTCCGTGTGCTTTGGATGTGTGCTCTCAGAAAACCGTATATCAGAAGTTTAAACTCATATGGTTTAAAACGCATGATTTCAGCACGATAAACATGATAATCAGAACCAAAACAGATGTTTTTTAGCAGGTACGAGCTGTAATGGCGCAGCTCTATTCTGGAAAAGGAGGCAGGGAGCAGCAGCTCATTTGCATTTAAAGAGACAGGCCCAAAAAACAGCGTGTTTCTGCTTCCGCTGGAAATAGGCATTTTCAAAATGATGTAATAAATGATCTGTAGGGTATTTTGAGCTGAAATTTCACAGACACATTCTGGGGCACCAGAGACTTATATTACATATTGTAAAAAGGGGCATAATATGTCTCCTTTAAGTTTTCAGATACAGGAGTGAGAAGTGGATTCGGATCAAGTCATCGAATTGTAAAAAGCTCTGTATAGTTTCTATATGTATATGGTATGTATTTATCATTCCTGTTTTTACTCTCTTTACTACCCTGTTTTCTCACTCCACATTGGTTTTGAACTATTGCTTTTGACCAGATGCAATAAAATGCAAGAGCAGAGGCTGGTTTTCATGTCATTCAAATGATTCTAAATTGGTGGAGGTAAGAGAGGGAGTTCATAAAACATCTCCATAAACTAATTCTATTCTTTCTGTCTTTCTCTTTTGACGTCTGTTTCATGTTTTCGTGACTTCATCCTTTGAATTGGCTTCATACTCCTTCAATATCCCCTTCTGCATTACATAGGTAAGTTCATTTATTTCACTTCAAAAATTGCATTGGTCTGTTTGGTCCTAGTTTATTATAATGCTATAGACAGAATGTTAAAGAATGATGTTGTCACTGTTGCACACAGTAATCTAATGGAATGCCTAATGTTGCAGAAGCTGCTTTGAAACTTTGCTTTTTAAGGCTACATGCATACATACTTGTATTTTAAAGTAGTCATGCATTTTATTTTATTTTTTAAAATATCATTACAATTTTCTGGATTTATTTATTTTTATATATATTTTTTTTTTATTTGCAGTATAAAATTATGTGACCTGATGCCGGTCTTGTCTAGATATATGCCTAGATTTTGGTTTTTAATATATCTATACCATTTTCATCAGCTTTGATATTTTTTCTTCTCCTTATTGCATTTGCTATAAAGTTACATAACATAACCTATGGCAAGTCCTGTATAGATATATGGTTTTATGAACCTTATGTACCTATAATGAATGCTTTAGTTTGGGTAACTAGTGCTATTTAACTATGATATATTAGTCGGTCATAGGCTTGAGTGTGAACTGGCACTGTGTGTCATATTATTAGCTAATAATATTGTAAATCTAAATCGTGCCTGTGTGATCCAGCTACTGGTTTGTGTATCCCTCCACCTCATTTTCTTGGGTGTGACTTACCAAACTGCTTATACTCTGTGTGGTTAATCAGATGTGATTTTGTGATTTGAAAATCTGACCTCGAAAGACACACGCTCACATATGCACACACACTGCGGCAGGCATGCGCAACGTGTGTGTGCTTCCTCCAGCTGAAGCAGGATGAACTGCTGCATCTCCACACACACACACACTCAGCAGGGTGCATCGCTCCCAGCATATGTGCTGGTTTCCATGGAGACAGAGTTAAAAATAACATGGGCGACGACTTTATTGTACCATTCACCAACACGTCTGACACAAAATGTCACACACACATATAGACACACACGGAGACCCCTTGCCTCTTGGTGATGAGACGGGACTGACGGCAATAACAGGCAGAAACAGGCACTGAACACTGGACTTTTATCTCTCGCTCGTTTGGGTGCAAGCATGCTCACACACACTCTGCTTGCCCCATGGGCTCTTCAGTGCTGCTGCACGATGAGGCTGCACCCCACCCTGCTGCAGTGCCATTATTAAATACACACGCGTGTGCATGATAAGCTGCCTTTACCCACATTAACCCATATCCAACTGCAAACAGCAGCCCCACTCTGAACGATACAACCTAAACCATATGCACACATCTCTCATTTTCACATCCCAGCGATCTCTTGATGTAAAAAAATAAGTCAGACAGAGAGATGTCGTCCCACGAGCAGTTCACTGTAAGACACTGCAACTTCATTAACCTAAATTGAATCCTTTGAGCATCCTTTCCTTTAGAAGAATAGTCACTGCTTTAGACAGACAGAGATGTCTAAGAAGACGACTAATTATTTTTATTCGCACTTTTTTATTTTGTGTCAGCTTTATAGGGGCACAGAAAGAATATTTTATTAATTTGTACATTTAAATACTATGACATAGTTGTAGAAAAATGACAGGTAGGTGTAGATTCTGTGGTCTTTGAGATTTTGGAGATAAGGTGTCCCTAAAATCAACATTTTTAACATTTCAAGTTATATGTAACGTGTCTGTTGTTTTCTGTTTGCCCTGTTTGACCTAGTTTTCCTGAGTTGTCTTATTCGTCATTATATTCACCTGTGTCTTGTTAATTAACTCAATAGTTCCTTGTTGGGTTTGTGTACTTAAGCCTTCAGTTCTCCCTCAGTATTTGTCGGTTCTCGTTAACGTTAAGTGTGTGATTTACTCCAGCTTTATTCCTGTATCCAGAGTGTTATTAAAGTCTATTTCCTAGTATTATTCCTCATCTTCGTAAGCTTCTTTACCACGTTACGTTACAGTATAAATTAACATTGGTGGTTGTTATGAACATACATTAATTAACAGTGAAGAAAATGGTTGTTCTTTTGAACTTTCATTCATTGAAGCATCCTGACCAAAAGGTATCATTAAATCAACAATTTAAGTACCACAACTGTTTTAAACACTGAAAATAATAAGATATGTTTCTTGAGAAGCAGATCAGTATATTAGAGTAATTTCTGAAGGATCATGTGACAATGAAGACTAGAGTAATGATGAAGAAAATTCAGCTTTGCATCACAGGAATAATTATACTTTATACATGTTCAAATAGAAAGGATATTTCCGACCCCCAACTTTTGTACGATGGTGTTCGTGACCTTATTGGACTTTTAAACAAAAGATGAATGTTGAATTACGCAGGTGTGTTTGTGTGTGTAACGTTACTGTATTCCATTGTAGCCAACTGAAATGGAAGCCGTTTAAACAAAGACTCTTTTAAAGAACTACATCCGTCTCTTCCGTCCTGTTCTCTGTTATTCTGTGGTTGCTGTAGACCACATGTAAGAATAAATGACTTCATATTGTATATATATTCTTGACAGTGTTCTGAAGTGTGTCACACTTGCTCATATACTCACACAAAACCTTGTATATTTTATCATGGTGTATCAATATTCGTGACCTCTAAACACACACATATAAGATTGTATAAATTAGAAGATCAGAGCAGTTTGTGTCTCTGACTTCCTGTTTCAGAGTATGTTTGAGCCAGCTACTCACACACATGCAGTGGACAATCTTTTGTCTCTGATTTGCGTGTTTCCATATATATGTGTCATACATGTGTGCAGCTTATGTTCGGGGTGTGGTAGTTTATGCATGCGCTAGCAGTATGTATAGATAAGGCTGAAACTGTGTTAATATGTGGAATTAGTTATTAAATGGCGGGATGGAGTCTGTTTTGGGGATGTTGGAATACAGTACATAAGTACCATGATTGGATCAGATGTTAATACCATGGCATTTTGATGCATAGTGCTACTGAATGACTGCCATAATATGAATAATTTTGAATGCAATGAATACTTTTATTTTTTATTTCGCAGGGATGCATTCAATTGATCAAAAGTAACAGGAAAAACATTTATGATGTTACAAAAGATTTCTATTTCAAATAAATTCATTAAATAATCCTGAAAAAAATACCACGTTTTCCACAAAAATATTAAGCTGTTTTCAACATTGATAATAATGAGTGTTTCAGCAAATATGAAAATGAGCAGCAAATTAGCATATTAGAATGATTTCTGAAGGATCATGTGACTGAAAATTTTGCTTTGCAACCAGAGGAATAAATTACATTTTAAAATATATCAAACTAGAAAACAATTCTGTTAAATTGTAATAATGTTTATGGTATCACAAAACATTTCTGTTTCAAATAAATGCTGTTCTTTTGAACGTTCTATTCATCAAAGAATCCTGAAAAACTGTATCATGGTTTCTACAAAATATTAGGCAGCAAAAACTGTTTTTATCATTGATATTAATATGAACCATGATTAATAATTGAGCACCAATAATATATGATAATATATGAGCAGCAAATTAGCATATTAGAATGATTTCTGAAGGATCATGTGACTGAAAATTTTGCTTTGCAACCAGAGGAATAAATTACATTTTAAAATATATCAAACTAGAAAACAATTCTGTTAAATTGTAATAATGTTTATGGTATCACTGTTTTTTTCTGTATTTTTAAGCAAGTAAATGCAGCCTTGGTGAGCAGCAAAGACTTTAAAAAAATATTACAAAAAAAATTTTGGTACATTTTTTTTTTTAACAGCATTGTAAAAAAAAAAGTAGTGAAGTGTGTGTGTGTGTATATTTTGAAGGGTTAAACATCACCTCCAGTTAGTATTGTCACAAGTTTAAGCCATAAACCTGAGCACAAAACAGAGCTTTGCCCATTGCCTACAGGTGAAGTGTGTATTTTTTATGTTTTCTTGATAAAATACTTTCAACTATCCCAGTTTAACCTGCAGAGACAACTATAAGTAAGCTGTTTGTCAGTTGATTTCCCTCAAGAGTGTAAACACTGTGGCTCTGTGGTGCTTTCAACAATGCTTTGTTTGTTTTAGTGGACTGACACTGTGGCATTGACTACAGTACCTGGAGAAAGCTATCCGTTAGCATTCCTATTTATTTCAGTGTAATGTTTAGGAAATTTCTTGGCAGTTCATGTTAGGGGTGGGCGGGAAAAAATCGATACAGCATAGTATAGCGATATTTTCCGCAGCAATACTGTATCGATACACGGACGCCAAGTATGTGTGTGTGTGCATCAATTAAAGCAGCGCATTAATATAGAACGGTGATTAAACTGGCTTGGAACTACATGGAATGAATGAAAGTAAAATACTAAGCACAGCAGTGCATAGTATACCTGTTGAAGCACATTATTTACTTTAAGAGTACATGTTATGTTTAATTTAAATGTACATTTTTTATTTGAATGTAAGACAATGTTTTATTTATTTTAAATTTAACAGTAATTTACTTTCAAATGCCCCAATTGCTGAAGGGTCTGCACAACTTTTTTTTGTACAAGTTCAAGTTGCATTGTTCAAAATACCTGTAGTAGCACAGCATTGCATACCTGATTGCATTTAATTAAGGTTAACTAGACTAGACTGTAATACAAATAGTTGAGTTTGCCAGGTGCATACAACATTTATGACAGGTTTTCATGAAAGTGTTGGTCAGTTTGTCTGCTTGACAATCCCATTTTGCACTGCAACAATAAAATTGAAGTGAGATCAACAAACTGAGAAATGTTTCTTTTTAGTTAAAACAGATGTTGCCAAAGTTTTCGTTTGGGGACATAATTTGAAGTTGGAAAAATGTATATCGCAGAATATTGCAATATTTAAAATCGCAATAATATTGTATCGTGACACAAGTATCGTGATAACATCGTATCGTGGGGCCTCTGGTGATTCCCACCCCTAGTTCATGTTAAATTAATATCATTAGTTTTGTCTCCATTTTAAAGTCTGCATGTACACACTTGCAGACATCCCCTCCTAAAGAGTCACGTCTGGAGGCAGTTACATGATTAGCATGATTAGCCTCTATGTGAATGTGATAGATAGCCACATCCTGCTGTGAACTCAGTTGAGTCTCTGTGATGGCAGAGGAGGAGGAGCTGAGGTGTGGTGGCTGATTACGGTGCTCTGTGATCTTATGCTGGAAATGTCAAATTACCGCCCATTTGCCCCAGAGGTGTCTGTGAGGCTGATCACAAACACTGATAACTCTTTCCCTCAGACAGTTTTTTTCTCCATGTTTTTGTTGGCATCTACTGTATAGAAACTGTATGTAAAGAGAATATATTTTTTGATAATATAATTTTAAAGAGCAAATATTGGATTATATTTATTGTATGTCGAATAATGAAATAATGATTAAATAAATAATTAAATAATGATTGTATTCACTTACATTTTTACAAACATTTATTTTAATATTTTACATTTTTGTTTATGGATATAGCATTCTCTCAAATATAGCATGTGAAAAATATATAGTTTTAAAGGGGTCATATGATGCTTTTTTAAAGATCATTATTTTGTGTATTTGGTGTAACAGAATATGTTAACACTCCAAAGAGAAAGGAAAACTTGAAATCGCATCATATGACCCCTTTAAGCTGCAACCGTTATTAAATGCAGCCTTATCTGCTTTCCAGCACTAGAGGCCAGTGTTGAGAAAATACTGGGTTTCTTGTGAAAATAAAAGCAGCCATCTGCAGTTTATCATTTTTGCAGTTTTCTAGTTTTATGGCCTTACTGGTCTTCACTTCAATAACTTTTTTTTTTTTTGACAAAGGAACCTGCTTTAAAATCCCCACATAATACACACAAAAATTGCATAGAAATTATTTTCATTCAGAAATTGCTGGTACATTTCACAATTAATTACAAAGCAACAGCGAGTAACATTGAATATGCAATAGTAACATTGAATATAAGTCAC
>NW_015544143.1:675503-683576 GCF_001515605.1 Sinocyclocheilus anshuiensis | reverse complement strand
TGTGGCCACAAATACAGATGGGAAGCAGATAAAAGAAGAGTGATCCCTGGAAATAAGAATGATCTGGAAAGAGAGAGCTGACTGACAACTGTTAGAAAAAAAGTGACATTCAAGGCTTTCTATACAATGGTAATGATTTTTAGCTCTTAGAAAGTGATGCATTTCAGAAAGAAAAATAGTGAAAAAGAGGTTTTTGTTGGAAACTACAGTGCGTTCCAGGCTTGTTTCTGGTTCGTTTGCAGACATAAAAAGGTCATATTAAGGAAAGCCACAGTAAAAGGCAGAGGAAGGGTGTGACCTATGAGGATAAGGAAAGAATAGAACAGGTGTGCTACCCTGCGGGCCGTTCAGAAGCCACGGTACCACCCATGGGTTGTGACTTTTGCAAGTCAGCAAATGATAGTGTGCATTTGGGCATCACACCATTGACAGAAAATACTGCAAACGTATCTCTTGCATTGTCATGAACTATTTCAGTCTGCACTATTTTACGCTTTTTGCAGTTTGAATCTGCCACAAAATCACACACTGTCATTGCAATAGCCATATTGGCTTCTCCCCAAGTCCAGGCATGTGAATATGTGCTGTTAATGGACATCTTGCAGAGCCACAAGCTGCTGGCCGAAGTAGCCAGACCTGTGTTTCTCTGTTTGCCAATGTGATTCTGTCTGTACTAAACACTCACCTACCGTCGGACCATTTGACGCCAAGGTCACAGGCACAGGATGACCAGATTAACATGGATTAGCGGGAAGGTCTGTATTATTCCAGGCAGGGGGACTGCAGTGACACACAGACACACTCAGATGCATGCTCGCACATGTAAGGATGTTCACTTCTCAAATATGTGCACATGGAGGCTCATTCACTTTGATGTCTACACAGAGCGACAAGCAATATTTCAAGTTGTATTTGAAGGTGATTGTGATTATGGATGAGAATTATTTTAATTACTCCACAGTCTCCTGACTGGATGTGTGTATATATATATATATATATATATATATATATCGCTTATTTATGGATGGAAAACTGACATTTTTTTGGCATTTATGCCAGTCTATATAAACTCAGTATATACGATTTTGCAGGAAAAGTCATATCAAAGCACCTTTATTTCTGTATTCCTAATTGCTATTCATTTTAATATTGTGAAATAATGCAGCTTATTTATGCTTCTAGAACAGTTACTTTTAGGTCTTTTTGGTTTTAGTGTCTAATTTTTATTTTTTTTTCTCTGTGATAAACTGAAAAAAAATAGTATAGTGTTTACTTTGAAACAGTTTTCATGCTGTAATTATTTGTGAACTGTACTAGCAAATTATAATAAACTTATTGATCTTCTAACTGGATGAATTTCTAGCTGATTAAATTCTATTTAATATAACTGAAAAATGTTTGCATCCTTTCTTTTAGCCTGATGTTTTTTTTTTCTTCCCTGTGATACACTGAAAAAAATGAATGATTTACTTGAAAACTATTTTTACTTAGAAATTGCTAGTAAATTTCACAAATAATTACAAAGAAACACCTCAATCTCCTAAATGGATGATTGTTTTGCTGGTTTATGGAGTGAACTGTCATTATTTGCTATTTATATCAGTCTATACAAACTTGTATGATTTTGCAGGAATAATCCTATCAAAACACCATTCTTTTTGTATTCCCGTTTAATATCTCCCTTTGGAGCAGCTCTTACTCTGGCCCATTAGAAGATTAAGGGCAAATGGTCTGCAGACTAGACTGTACCACCTGCAATCTGCCCCTAGAAATGGGGAGGGGGGTGGACTCTAGGTGGAAATGGAGAACTGTAAATGCAGATGCTGCAGATGGTCTTACTTTGATGTTAGGGTTAGTCTGTTTATGTGGCTGCACGGCTGCAAACCGCAGCAGGTGAGCTTGTGCACTAGCATGTATCTGCATGCATGAAGATGAATGGAATGAGTGTTGAAGGACAGCTGACCTGGCTAAAAAGGACGTAGCTGTCCTTCCTGAACAATGGCTTTTGCCTGCTGTGTTCCTGTCAGATCGAGAGGTACGTCCTTCAGTGCATTCCTTTCCAGTGCGTCCAATCAGATAATGCTGTTCTCTCTTGTTGTGGTTTAAATTGCTATTCATTTTAATATCGATTAAATTATGCAGCTCATTTAAACTTCAAATCAGTTGCTTTTTGGTCTGTATTGATGTTCCAAACTGTATTTAATATATATACATTTATATATTTAATAAATGTTTGCATCTTCTTGTCTGTTTTTCTTTCCTGTATTAAAAAAATCGGAAAGTAACACATTGAATTAAACATGAAATTTTGAAGTAGAAAGACTGCGGTAGTATTTTCTTGTAAATTCGTTTTGTTTAAACTTCAAAAATTATTTTTTTTACAGTGTACATAATCCATCCGCCTTGGTTATTTCTCTATCAGAGATCATCTTTGATTTGTACTAGGAAAGCTAAGCCTGCCATAGTGATGATGTCTCTGTGACACAGACTGTCTGTCCATGTTTGGTTTAACATGTTGGAGCATGCAGTTGTTTAAACTGTAAAGTGCCATGTTGTTGCATGCTGAATTACAGTGTTGGTGATGCAGATCAACTGTCGTCCTTCTTTGCCATGAAGGCTTTAGGTGCAGGCTTCTGATGGCTTTATTCCATTGTATCCATACATCCGCAGATATTAATTTGGAGGTCTGTGCACCATTGTCATTTCCATAGTTTACATATGTATGTGCGGTGTGGGAAGTGTGGTAGTGATTTTGACACACACCTGTATATATTACCAAGAAATTGTCCATCTTCCTTACTGATGAATTTGGGGTGTTGATTAATAGTTCCCAAAAATGAAAATTCTGTCATTATTTACTAACCCTTGTGTTGCTTCAGCCCGGCATTCTGGTATTTTTACAGTTTTTACAATTTGGTGTAGAAACTATTTTCACTCAGAAATTTCTAGTAAACTTCACAAACAATTACAAAGAAATGGCAAGTAACACATTGAGTTAAACGTAATTTTGAAGTAGAAAAACTGAAATTGTATTTTCTTGTCAATCCAATTATGTTTTATTTACAACTTTTTTTCTTTACAGTGCACCATGAAGAAAAACCACACAGCTTTTAACCATACAGTGACAGTTTTTATAGACCATGGTTATTAGGTTCCAAAAAGGACAAAAAACACTGTAAAAGTATGGCTACTGTATGGCTTCAGATGACTTGGAATAAAGAGCACAAAGTCATATGGACTACTTTTGTTGTGCTTTTTGACACCAGTGGTCATTATGAACTGTCAGCTGTCAATTCTATGCAAAAGAAAAGTGAAGAATTTTCAAAAATTGGAATAAAAATTGGAAAACAATAACTGCATATGGGTTTGAAATGACATGAGGGTGTGTTATGACAGAATAGATTTTTGAGTGAACTGTCCCTTTAAGAAAATCTGAATTATTAAACTCTGACACACTGGCATGAAGTAGAGTTTATTAAAAGGGTTATGTGTGAGTGAGGGAGGGGAAAAAGAGACAGTGCTGCCCTACATCTAAACTCAACAACCCTTCTGATCTGCTTATCCTCTGTCTGAAATCTGTTTATTATTCTCCTATATTATTTGCAGAGAAAAAGGCTCAGAATGAATGATGGTGCTACAACAGGAATCAAAATGAATAGGCAGTTTTCAAAAATGTAGGCTTGATCCTTACCCAATATAATGTTTTAAACTTTGACTTAGTGTGTGTGTGTGTGTGTGTGTGTGTGTGTGCGCGCGTGTGCGCGTGCGTCGGAGCAGTGCAGTGGTCAGCACTACAGGCAGCGGTCAGTCTTCATGCTTCAGTGATTCTGCTATGGCTCATTTGTAAAGGTCTGTAAGTCAAGTCTCAACAGGGCCTCTTATTCTTCACCCTCCACCCAGCCATGGTGCCCTCAAATCAGGCTTATCTTATCAGAGACCCCCTTTTAATGAAGGGTGGTGATATGCTGTCCGGATGAACGGCTTTGGATTTTAGGAAACACAAGCATCTGCATAAATAGCTCAGTGTTCACCTTTGTGATATAAATAAAATATAAATTAATGATATGAGCATGTTGTTTACTGTGTGTTGCTGTTTAACATTCCTCTGCCGTGATCTGGGGTTGTATACATTTTATATATTAGACAAATTATAATAATTTGATATGCTAACATTTTTCACCAGGAGTAGCATGATGTATAACAAAATAAATACTATTTGGGAATTCAGTGTAAGCACATCCAGTAGGAGACCTTTCTTTTATTTATGTTGTCTGTCTCTTAAAAGGTAGCAAAATGTAAAGTTTTGCTACTGAGACGGTCATGTTAATAATTATTGCATTTTGTTGGGCCTGATGCAAATCTCTCTCTCTCTCTCTCTCTCTATATATCTCTATATATCTCTATATATACCTATATATACCTACCTATATATACCTACCTATATATACATACCTATATATACCTATATATACATACCTATATATACCTATATATACATATATACATATACATATATACATATACATATATATATATACATATATACATAATAATATAACATTGTACGCTAATTTTATAAACAAAAGTGAATAATTAAAAATACATTTATTATTCACTATTTCCTGAAAGTGGGTACAGAGTAATCCAGGTCACAAGAAGTTCAACTACTGTAAAGATTGGGATCCCCTGCTGTAAACGGAAGGAAAGTGCTCCTCAAAGAGGACATGATATATTGATATCTATAGTCCTTAGTGTTGTTAGTGCTGTGTAGTATCAGTGGGTATTAAGCACTCCTGCAGAGGGACCAGCTGTGAGACACAGAGTCCCCAGCCCCCATCAGAGAGACAGTCAATCTCTATCCGTACACCAGGCAGCTGGATGGCTGCAGCTAACAATCTCCTTTTAGGGAATAAATGCATTTATCATTGATGAGTTAGTGCATGAGGACTTCTTATGTTTCTTGTTTAATGCTGTTTAGTGCTTTAGTATTAAGTCTATCGATAGATAAATCCACTATTTGATTTTCCCCAGCAAGATCTCAGCAATGTCTTTGAGCTCTGCTAGGCAAGCTTGACCTAGATTCATCTATACTAGCGCTCTGACTGTTAATGACTAGAACATCTATATTATTAAATGAAGAAGTGCAACCGATGGTTTGTGTAGCATGAAAACGTGTCCTTTTTCTTTGGATATTTGTGAATGGAATGAAAAATTCCATAAACTGTATTGCATTGCATTTATAGTTTGAGTGTGTAGTTTGTAAATGTCCCTTGATTTTGCTATTATGATTTCTCAGTTTATTCTCAATGGAAGTAAATATCTCTTATTGTTTTATTTTTTGCAGTTGTACTTTGCATGTAATAGGCATACAGTATATTATTTATTTATTACAATAGCATGGTCATTGTAGGCCTACATTTGTTAAATGTGTGTGTTGTGAAGCATATTATAGATCTGGACTTTTATGGTGGCCATTTTTATTTTGTAATGCAATATTGGCCAAAGGTTTTCATTCAAAAGTTGTTGTTTTTTTAATACTTTTATTCAGCAAGGATGCATTCATTTTTACAAAAGATTTCAAATAAATGTCTTTCTTTTGAAGTTTGTTCAACAAAGAATCCTGAATAAATTGTAATAAGAAGAATTTTTTCTTAAGCAGCAAATGATTTCTGAAGGATCATGTGACACTGAAGACTGGAGTAATGCCTTTACAGGAATAATTTACATTTTTTAAATATATTTAAAAATCAGTTACTTTAAATTATAATAATATTTCACAATATTACTGTATTTACTGTATTTTTGATCAAATAAGTGCAGCCTTGGTGAGCATAAGAGACTTTCAAAAACATTAAAATATCTTTAAAAATCTAAAATCTTAAAACCGACGCCAAACAGTATTGTATAGATGATATTGATGAAATTATTAACTGTTATTGGTAGTGGCCAAAATTTCTATAGTTCTGAATCCAAAATATCTGAAATTTAATTTTCTTACACCTGTATACCTTGGTAGTTTCATTATTTTAATTAGAACTTTTTTCTCTCTGTATTGTCCTTCTGTATTCCTAATTAGAGATTTGTCAGTACTTTTCTTTGCCTTGCTGCTGGCAGAGTCCTGACTCACATTGCTGACTGTGCACCTGCTGGATACAGAATGAAAGAAAAAGAGAGAGAGAGAGAGAGAGAGAGAGCAGCTCTCCCAGTCTTGCGTAGTGCTAGCAGAATCCTTCACTCCTTCATTCTGTATGAGCAGTCCAGGGAAAGATGGGAAACTCTCAGAGAAAGATACCTGGCTGTGGCTTGAAAAAGAGGAGAAGGACAAAGAGGGGTAGTAAGAACGCAGGCCAGAGAGCAAGCACAACAGGTAAGACGACTAGATTGCTGACAAGGATAGTGATCTAGAATCCCTGCAGAGGTGAATGCAGGTAGTCCATGAACGAGAATATAGATGACCATCGTTTTAATGTTTTAACTCGTTTCTTTGCATTCTGGTGCAATTATACTGCAGTGTACTTCTGTCTCACTAAGCATTGACCTCTTTACATGAATCAAACTCTTCAGTAACTGCGATTTTCAAAGGCCACTGAACGGAACATTGAGAATTTTGATGTTTTTGTGATTTACATTTTAAAATGTACATTGAAGAAATTCATGAAATCCATGTGTGCTTTGTATTGTGGAGTTTATTTTGAAAATGTCCCTATGTGCACAAGTAGTAATAAGCTAAACTGTGACTAATGACATAATAAGAGTCTCAGACTATTATATTACATCATGCGATATGTAACTCTGCATACAAAGCATACTTCCTCTTTGGCTGAATTAATTTGTAATAGATGTCCAAAATGTCCAAGTGCAGAGGGAATGAAAAAGGTGCATGTATGCTAGATGTGCCGCATGAGGATCAGTACTTGATAATGCAGGGCAAAAACGATAGGAATAGCAGAGCGGTGCTGAGTAATAGAGTCTGTTCTCTGCAGTCGCACATCATTACAGTGCACGTCCAAATGGAGAGAGGAGCAGGTGAAGATCAAGACACTAACTCAACACAATTATTTCCAAAGCAGATATTTAATGAAATATATGTTTATATCAGTGTTTCTCTCACCTTGTCCTCCATTTTGGATTTTTTTTTTTTTTCTCTTAAGGTTTCGCAGTGCATTCTGGGATTGCTTTTCTTGTGAAGGATACATGTCACTGATGCATTGATAGTAGCCTAATTAAGGTGCCTACCTTTTGGAAAAGCTTTCATTGGTGGACATTTATCAGTTTATATTATATTATATTATATTATATTATATTCTATTATATTATATTATATTATATTACATTCCTCACACTGACGGAGGTCTGCATCAGTAAAGTGTGTCAATCAGATGTCTTTAAAAGCTTTAAAACCTTCTAAAGGTTAAAGCTATAAATAATACAGTGATTAAGTTTCCACCGCACTAACTAAATGCAATATCTTTATAAAATGTATAAATTATAACAATTTGATTTGATTTCCCTTTATATAGACAAATTTCAACAAACAGTTATTATTTTACTAGTTGATTAGAATTTGGTTTAAAGTCGATGTAAAATATAAAATTTAAGTAAAGTTAGTTTTGCATTGTTTGCAAAACTCATCTCATGCAATGCAATTCATTTATTGTTAAGTGTAGCTTGCAAATATGTGGTGTCACTGCAAATTTTTGGTTACTCAATGCAAGTTAACACTGAACATGGAAAGACATTTAACAGTGCAAAAAGCATGTATCAGATTAGTATTGCTGAGTAAAACCACTCAAAACATTGTTAATTTTAATGGTTGTTTGGATGTGGTCAGACTAAAGGTTATAGAAAGGGCTTGTATCGGATTACCAAATGCCTGTGTGTGTGTGTGTGTGTGTGTGTGTGAGAGAGAGATAGATGATGCACAATTTTTCCTGTAGCATTCTGGGAAAACCTACACTGTATTTGTGTTCAGACATGAGACAAGCTCAATTCAAGTGCTGTTATTTAGTTTACATTTATGCATTTGGCAGACGCTTTTATCCACTGCATTCAAGGTGCACATTAATTCTGAGC
>NW_015544143.1:650935-675170 GCF_001515605.1 Sinocyclocheilus anshuiensis | reverse complement strand
GTGTGTGCGTGCGTGCGTGCGTGCGTGCGTGCGTGCGTGCGTGCGCGCGCGCGCGTGCGTGTGTGTGTGTGTGTGTGTGAGCGAGAGAGGCCTTGTATGTATTCAGTTCTGTCAAACCAATAGACGTGGCTATTGTCATGGTTTACCTCATGGTTAATAAGTACTAAAATGTTTCCTTTCTGACTGTCAGCCTGAATTGTCTGAATCATATATAGCCATAGCTTTCAGAAATATAAGACCCCATTTGCGGTATCCTCTCAGAAAACCTGAGTCTAAGAAAAAAATATTCCCATACCCTTCCTTGTGAAGCCACTTCTGTTTTGTATTACACTCTCAAGTAATATGTCCTTTGGCTTTTGTTCCAATTACATACAACAAAGGATTTGTTGCAATAGAATCCAATGTTTTTCTAAGCGTCAATCATCATTAATCTCCACCCTTTTCTTTGTGGTCTTCTAAGACAGGTAATGCATTTCTGTTATTATTTTGCTGATCACGGCCTGATAAGGATTTGCTAATTCATTGTAAATTAGATATGAAGGGTTGCTTGGATACAGATGACTCTGGATAGTTCAAGGGGACCACTGTGCATTGAATACTGATGGGCAGATGCTCCTTTATAGAGGAGAGGAGGAGACAGGATGCTGGGGAAAAGAGAAAAAAGATAGAGGGAGAAATACTAATGAAGTTGTCTTTCACCTTTGTCTCCCTAGAATGACATTTGTTGTCTTGTAATACATAACATTGATTACAGTGAATGAATATGGAAATATACACTAATGCTCAAAAGTTTGGGTAAGAGTTTTAAAAATGTTCTAGAAAGTGTCCTAAGCACCTCCAGGCTGCATTATTTGATGAAAATCAGTAATACACCAATCATTTAAAACATTTTTACAATTTAAAATAAGTTTTCTCTTTGAATATATTTTAAAATGTAATTTATACCTTTGATGCAAAGCTGAATTTTCAGCAGTCATTAATCCAGTCCTCAGTGTCAAATAATGCTTCAGAATATTGTTCTAAAATGCTGATTTTGTGCTCCAAACACATGTATTATTGTTGTTGTTGTTTTTTCAGGATACTTTGATGAATAAATAGAAACTTTAAAATAAAGACATTTATTTGATATTTAAATTGAATGCATCCTTGTTGAATAAAAGTACTTATTTCTTTAAAAGTTCTGAACAGTAACGTATATTTCTATTCATTGGTTTAAATAGTATTCCTTTTTGGAATTTATGTAATTTGGAATCTATTCTATTCCTTCTCATGGAAATGTCCTCAAGGATTCCAACATAATACAAAATAATGTAGTTCTTTTAGAACACACCGTTCCCATTACCTGTCCAACAGCAAGAGTTAATTCCAACACAACTACAATGGGTTCTGATAGAGATTACGTAATATTCAATAGAATCATATAAGCATTAAAGAAAAAGGATGTAGAAATTTCACTCTGTCCAGTAGGATCTTATTCTATTCTTAGTGGATTCTTAATTGCTAGAAGTTTGAATAAAAATCCTGTACACATTCCAGATTTCTGACCTTGTCATTTCTTTGTCTTTCTCTCTAGCCTTATCAAATCTGGACATTGAGAGTAAACTGACATCCCACTATCAGGCTCCATGGCATCAACAACACAATCTGTTCCACACTTGTACACGGCCACCATGTCTGGAGGAGTTACACCAACATGCCAAGCTCAACCTGCGGGCATTGCAAAGAGGTACTGAGTCAGGTTTCTGGGCCTATATTTTTTGGTTCCAAACCACAGTACCGTTTGATTTTTATAATTCTTTTCATCCAAACATATCTTATATCACAAAAGTTGTGGTTCAGTGATCTGCCCAGGGCCACAATGGTGATAGATCAGCGTAGAGAAGTGACAGCTCAAGATAGATGAGAATTATGATCCTGGAGTTCCCCTCAGGGATCAATAAAGTGTTTATATGTAGCCCTCAATCTGTCTAAACATCTATCAGGTTCCTGAGTCTACCTGGAAATGTGTTTGAGTTTGAAGCTGTAAATTTGACTTAAAATACGTGTGAATATATATATATATATATATGTATCTAAGAAAGAAAAGGAAAATTTCACACATCACTGTAAAATGCCTTTAGAGGCAGATATTAGGGGAGTTTGTGGTTGAACTTCTGATTCATACTGCCACCTTGTGTTTGAATTATGAAATTTGATCTGGCATTGCCTCAAGTTTAGTGTGAACCATCTAGCATAATTTATATTTTCCCCTTGAATCAATTTTACTTCCATCAGTTACACATAAAATGTGACCAGAACATTGATTGTACATCGTCAGTATTCAACAAAAACATTAGAGGCCTTCTGCACATGAACAATTTAGTTAGCAGTTGGCAGTCTGTACATGTTATAAAACTGAAGCTGCTATAATTCATACTTTAGTTTAGACTAAAATAGCTCAGCCAACTGAAGTGTGTGTGTGTGTGTGTGTGTCTGTGTCTGTGTCTGTGTCTGTGTCTGTGTCTGTGTGTGTGTCTGTGTGTGTGTGTACTATACAGACCAGCAGCAGCGTCAGCGTTCAACCAGCAGAGAGCGTGGTCGGGTCACCATATCGATATCTGTGGCCCCGCCCATGCCAACCTTCCCTTCAACTCACAAACTCAGAAGGCGGGAGCAGAGGGGCCGACACTCACGCCTGGTAAGAACATAACATTTAATCTCCACTCATGTAGAGGAGGTCCAAACATCAGTGGTTCTCAGCGGGTTTTGCTTCAGGACCCAGATTTTGTGTGAAATGTCAAGTGGTGATCTAACCCAGTTCCAGAAATGTTTATCTTAAAACATAAACTATAACTATAAAACTATAAAAAGATATTTTTGGCCTAAACTAGCACTCTCTCCTGCCACACACACCAGGAGAGGAGCATTAGAGAGAGTGATGTGAAAACTATCCAGAGGAAGGTAAAGCGGATCTGTTTGCTTGTATTTTGTGGACGTTCTCTGTGATACCATCCCATCGAAATATATTTTGAATTCTGTTTTTTTTTGTTTTGTTTTTTACATTCAGTGTCCAGTATTTTATTTATTTCTTGTGCTTTTTAACTGAATGTAAAATATTGAACTAACATTTTAAATAGTATAGATAAAATATTTACGTAATAATCAATAATGCATGCTTTTTTTTAAGTATCAGTGCATAAGTGCACAGTGTAAAATGCTGCTTACAGTCAAACCAAAATGTATTCAGACACCTTCAACATTTCACACATTGTCACAGTTTATTCATTATAGTTTAGAAAATGGTAATAAAATATGTCAAGAACTCAGAGTTAAACTGTGTCAGAACAAATTCATCTTGATAATGTCAGATAACACTTAAGCAAGGTCAAAGTGCCTGAATAATTTTTGGTCCCCAATTTTTTATCAATTTTACTGTATGAAGAATTTTTGGGTATAATATGACACATTTTATTTTGCTATACTCACTTACATAAATGAACTATAGTGTCCTTCACCCACTAGTAAAAAAATATATAAAAAATTATATCTGGTGTTTGAATAATTTTTGGTTTGACTGATTGACTAAGTCAAAACGCTCAGTATGCTGGGAAGTATCTTCCTTGACATCATAGTAACCCTCCATAATAATGAACCTAAAAACCTATTTCAGATAGAGAGATGGGATCATGTGAAGGGGAAAAAAACATAAAAAACATCAGAGGAGAGATTTGAGTGTCATTCTGACATACTGGTTTTAGTTATAAGCTGACCAACAAGTCAGCTGTATCAACTATGAGTTGTGTAGAAACACACAGAAGTTGGCTTGACAACATAATGTTGCCATAGAGCAATAAAATATAAAAAAGTTTGTCCAGTGTAGTGTTTGGAATGAAGAGGTTATTTATAATTAGTTTTTTTTTTTTTTTCATTTTATACATGTATTCATTTTTACATCTTTAAATGTTTTCATAAGGTAACATGCACAAGAGTAAAATGGGCAGCAGCATGTGATTTTAAAGGTGGTGAAAGGTATTCTGGGATCTTCATCTGTTTTGTTTATTGCATTTAACTGCTGCAGGAGAGACCAGCCAAAGAGGCTGAATTCAAACCCGTTCTCAGAAAGGTAAATGACATAATTTGTTTGAAATGTGAAAACAGGACTCCTGATCTATTTTTTTTTAAGTACAGGTACCAAGACCATGCCAGACTGATTAAACTCCTTCCATAACAATAAAATGTAGTAAATTCCTTCTCCATCAAAGTATAGCCTTTCATTTCAGCATGTATGTTGCAGAGTTGAACCACATACATCTCAGTGGTTCAACGTTCCTCATAGAAAACAGTTCCAAAAGAGAGCATGTCTATGTTGTTTTGTGTGTGCATGTCACCCTGTTCCCTGACAGCATGTGCACACCATGGACACCACAGAAACATCCCATCAGACATTTATTTTGATTTAACAAGTACATTTTTTTTATATTTGTTTAGTTATGTTTTCCATCTTTTAATTTTAGTATCAGCGCTCCCGTTCCTCCTCCCCTGTTCAGTGTTGTTACTTCATTCCCTGGATTAGAAAGGTATTTTGCCCCATTAAAGACTGATTGTTAACTCTAACTCCTAACCATTTCTGTTTCTCCTTGGCTTAACGTGTAGGCTAGAACAAGACTTTCTCCAGATGTAAATATTTAATGTCTGTTCATGGGGTTTAAGCCAGTTTGTTGTATCTTTTTTGCAAAAAATCTGCAAAGATTTATATTTGATATTGCTGATAACATCATCAGAGTAAATCCTGATGATAATGAAGTAAATTACTCCATAAGGATGTGTTTGTATTTATAGGCAGAATCAGTTAAGGAATATGCTACTGTGTAAATCATTAATACCATTTGTTAAATGGCACCATGTTAAGTGGGGCAGCTCAGTATTATCTGGGACAACAAATATAATACATAATAAATATATTAAAATATATGATATACTGCATTTGGAATATCACAGAGAGATCTGATATAGTAGGACCATTTTTTCTAGTTCTTGCTTGACATTGAATACTACTCCACTGCTTTTTGTGATTTATTTCAAGATTTTTCCATGGATTTCCTTTCTGGCTTATTTACTCCCTAGGGTGCCACTTGGCCTTCATGAAAGACATTATTTTATATATTTGCATGCAGCCATGGAAAAAAATCATTCTGTCTCTTTGCCTGTGTTTGATTCTTTTATTTATTTATTCTCCTTCATTCTCTCGTGTCTTCTGCCTCATAACCAATGCTGCATTTCTCGTCAACACAGAAAAATGGGATTTTGGCAATACATGTATGTATGTAGATTAGGTACATACATAATTACATACTCTACTTAATTAGGTATGGGCCGATTACCGGTATCAAGGCATACCGCGATTTGAAAATGTCACAGTTTCAAAACTACTCAAATTTCCCGTTATACTGTTCCTGCGGTATGCATTGTTTTTTATGTCTTGTCAAAGACTAAAAGTGTAGGAATCCCTCAGGTTGTGTGCAGCGCAGAGAGTAACACAACCCTTCCACCTCCTGTTGGTGTGAGCAGTCAGTCACCTGTGTGTTAGATGGCCAAAGGAGGTGAACCCCTGGAACTTAAAGGGTTAGTGCACCCAAAAATTAAAACTCTGTCATTAATTACTCACCCTCATGTCGTTTCAAACCCGTAAGACCTTCATTCATCTTCGGAACACAAATTAAGATATTTTTGATGGAATCTGAGAGCTGTCTGATCCTGCATAGACAGCAATACAACTGAAATGTTCCCAAGTCCAGAGACGTAGCAAGGAGATCGGTAAAATAATCCATGTGACATCAGGGGTTCAACCGTAATTTTACAAAGCTACGAGATCAAGATCAAATCACAACAACGTAGGAAACAGATCCGGCGTGACGCAGCTGACACAGAACAGCATACGTTGTTTATGTCCAGCTGATACTCTCCAAAATGGCGCTACAGGGGAGGAGACGAATTGTTGAATAAAGTTTGTTTTTTTTTTTCTTTTGCGCACAAAAAGTATTCTCGTAGCTTCGTAAAATTATGGTTGAACCCCTGATGTCACATGGATTATTTTACCGCTCTCATTGCTACGTCTCTGGACTTGGGAACATTTCAGTTGTATTGCTGTCTATGCAGGGTCAGACAGCTCTCAGATTCCATCAAACATATCTTAATTTGTGTTCCGAAAATGAACGAAGGTCTTACGGGTTTGAAACGACATGAGGGTGAGTAATTAATGACAGAATTTTCATTTTTCGGTGAACTATCCCTTTAAGCGATCGACAACCAGCCGTGTGTTTGTTTTATTTCAGCGGATCTTTGTTCTGGACTTGCACAAATGGCATTGCAATCATTTTCCAAAATGTCATTTGTGTAGAAATATTACGAAGTCTGTAAATGGCCGTTAACAGAGGCCAGAGACACTGAAGACGGATGCAAAGAGGAGAAAATAATAGTGTTTATAAGTGCAGCGCTGCTTTGTTTACACAGGTAACAAAGGAAACGCTGTTTCGCTGCTGTTCCATAAGCGTCACTTGGTGTCAGAGAGTGAATTTTCATTTTCATTCAGCCCCTCTGCTGTTTCGGTTTTGTGCAGGCATTGTTTATGTAGTATACTTTCACAAATCTAGTCAGAATATTCTGTTTTTACTTCAAATTTGGTTATTATAAAATTATACTATTTAATTTAAATCAGAAACGGTTCATGCTACATGTATGTATCATCTTTGTTTGGATCATGATTAAAATGCAGATCAAATAAAAATATATTGTGTTCAATGGGGGAAAAAAGTTGTTTTTTACCCAGACATTTAAAAAGTAATTTTAGAGCTGTAATTGCAATACCGTGAAACTGTGATATTTTTGCTTAAGGTTATCATACCGTCGAAATCACATACCGGCCCATGCCTATACTTAATACAGTTGGTCCCAAAAAGTATTTGGACACTTAAACCTCATTCAAATGTTTGAATGTCTTAATTGGATAACTAAGTTAGTTTTGAGGGCACAAAAAATTAAAAGGGTAGCTTACCCAAAATTTAATATTCTGTTTACTCATTTACTCACCCTTGACTTGTTCCAAACCTGTATGAGTTTTTTTCTTGTGTTGAATGGAAAAAAAGATATTTTGAAGAATGTACAGTAGATAACCAAACACTTGCTTGTCCCTTTAACCATCAGTTGCCACTTGGTTTGCTATTTTGTATATTTGTTGTATATTTCTAGTGCAGTGGAATTCATACATTAAGTGTGACTCCAAAAGTGTCTGAAGGTTTTTGGGGCCACTGTATAAAGCTTGTGATCCTGTAGATAAAATTGTATCTTTACATTCAAAAGTGTGTTTGCAGGCTGTGTATTTGGATTGTCATCTTAAATCATCAGTCTTGTTCTGAATACAGCAACAGTAACAGTTCTAACATCATCCCATATTAGGCTGGAACCAACACAGAAACAGATGGCCAATTGCCAGTGATGAGCCATAGGCCTAAATGTCCTGTTCCCAATGTACCTACCATCTTGGACAAACAGACCAACTGGTCCAAAGCCCTGCCTCTTCCCACGCCAGAAGAGAGAATAAAGAATGACTCTCAAGTAATTCCATCCTGTATAATTCCAATAAATGTTTCTGGTAAGCAACATTACTTCAGATTCAATACAAACTAAAAACACCAACAATATATTGTATAATATATTATAACAATATATATGTAAAATTATTGCATCAAAGACCAAAATAATTTGATTTTGTGGAACATATCACCAACTTTTATTCCCACTAAGGGAATCCATGACATATGCTTAACTAGTTCTGAGGGTCTGTTATTTTTCTTCACAGGTGTTGGATTTGACAGAGAAGCCAGTGCTCGCTGCTCTCTTGTTCACTCACAGTCGGTTCTACAGAGACGTCGAAAACTCAGGAGGCGAAAAACGATAACTGGCATCCCCAAACGTGTTCAACAAGACATGGGTATTCCCAGCTGATAATTTCCATCTAAAGTTCAAGTTCATCAAAGCAACTTTAAAAAAAAAAAAAAATCTGTTCATTTAACATCTGCATATCAATTTTTTTTAAATGTTATCCTCATATAGTTTTAGTTTAATTATTAGTTTTCTGATTTACTTGTAGATTCTGATGAATCACCTGTGGCTAGAGAGAGAACAGTTATCATCCATGCCAACCCACACAAGTCACTATGGCATGAGGAGCTCTCCCTGAGTGGTCGGGTATTGCACACCAAGGACTCTGGCTGTCAGACAGATGACTTCTTGATTGCAGCTCCATCCCGGAGGCGTATCCGTGCCCAGAGAGGTCAGGGAATTCCAGCTTCTCTCTCACACTCCACTGGAAACATCACCTCCCTGCCAGATCGCTCTGATACTGTGTATGCTGCAGCATCAGCCACTCGTGTTCGTTCTAGAAGCCTACCACGTGAGGGTGGCCGGCTTCTGGATGAGGATCAAGATGACAGTGATGATGATGATGATGATGATGATGAAGATGAAGATGAAGAACTCTCTTCATATGAAACCGAAGACTTCCTACCAGGTCCAGGACAGAGAATTCCAAAGGATGAGGAAGAAAGTACTGATGACCAGGCCATGCCAGAGCTACAGTTTGGAAGTCTCAAGCATATGCAGCATTCAGAGAGCCCTGACCACACATGGATTGAGAGAGGCAGATCCAGGCTCCCACGCAAAGTTGACATGGGGAGCTGTGAGATTTCCTCCAGCTCTGATACTTTCAGCAGCCCCATCCACTCTGCCTCCACTACAGGAGTGCTTGGCAGCCAGATGGACCATAAAGAGGATCACCAGTCCTCAAGTGGCAACTGGAGTGGAAGCAGCTCCACTTGCCCATCACAGACATCTGAAACTCTACCACCTGCTGCCTCTCCTCCCCTGACTGGATCCTCACACTGTGATTCGGAACTCTCCCTCAATAATGGATCCCATGTCATTGATGACACCACTGGCTTCATAATTGATCCCTACCACATTGACAAGCCACAAGGACAGGGGCAACGATCCAATTCTTTTACCTCATCGGCTACTGATCAGATGGATGATGCAGGGGTCAGCACTGCTAGTGATGGTGAGTGGAACTGCGCCCAGGACCAGCAAGATCAGCCCTGCCCCCAAGACTTCAGCCCAAAGCATTCCAGAGAGGATGAGAGTGGCATCAGCTGCCCCAGTTATTCTAGTGGGGAAACTTACGAGAGCTTCAGTGACCAAGTATCCGCTAGGAAATCTGAGATGCACTACATCGTTGACACTGAAGGATTCTATTCCTCCATGCATTTTGATGGTGGTGTTAAGGATAGCAGAAGCTACTACAACTATGCAGCCATTGACCCTGACTGTGGCCCAAGTGGAAATGTAGCACCTGGCATGGGTGAATTCCCTCAGTCAGAGTACAGAGCCACCAGGACACTCGGCAGACCATGTCTCTCCTTAAAAAAAACAAAGGCCAAGCCACACCCACCAAAACGTAGCTCTTCATTAAAGGAAACAAGCAGTGGTGTGAACATTCTAGAGCAGAACGAACCAAAGATTACTTGCGAGTTGCCACTGCCCTTGTCTTCCAGAGAGATGAAATTGCAGCTGGACTTGGCTGGTTCTGCAGGGCACCTTGAGACTCCAGGTCTTGAGTCACTTGGCACATGGGGAGTGGAGAACGTCAGGGACATACTTGACTGCTCCTCTCCATTCAGTTCCTCTGACACACATTCATTCAAGGATGAAGGTGCTGTGCAAGCAGACTATGCAGACCTCTGGCTCCACAATGACTTGAAATCAAATGACTCTTACCGGTCTCTGTCCAACTCGAGCACTGCTACAGGTACAACTGTTATTGAATGCATCAAGTTACCAGAATGTGCAGAAATGCAAGCCTGTGAACCCAGGTCCAGACCTACTTCCCCAACTCTTCCTCCACCTGAAGGTGAGTTCAAGCTGGCTTCCCCTGAAAAGCTGGTAGGCTTGGCATCCCCTTCCAGTGGATATTCTAGTCAATCTGAAACACCTACATCTTCCTTCCCTTCAGCTTTCTTCCCAGGGCCCCTTTCTCCATCCAGTGGCAAAAGGAAACCCAAAGTCCCTGAAAGGAAGTCCTCACTTTGTTCCCTACAACAGCCACAGCTTTCAGTCCGAAACCCAGGCATTTCCTCCAGGAGGGAAACTGACATCCATGCCATACCGCCCAGTCACCTCGACCTAAGTGCTCTTCACAGCAAGCACTTTCCCCACAGAAATCAGATGCACATCCTACACCAGAATAAGCAGAAAGCTGCCATAGCTGCAGCTGCTGCTGCAGAAGCTCGCAATGCAGCTGCTGCTTCTGCTGCTGCAGAGGCTCGCACTGCATCTGCAGCTTCTACTTCAGAGTGTGCAACAAGCACAGTAACCAGCTCAGCCCATTTGGCCATCACTCCAACTGTTCTTAGATCAGTTCAACTGCAATCTATTGGTAGAACAGCTGGAGGAAAACAAGGGTATGATCTGGCCAGTGCAAATCCAGTAACTCGTCCCAAGTGTCCCACAATAATAACTGATACCCCATCCTCTAGCAACAGGCACAACAGGAAACCACCAGCCTACAAACCCCCTGTGGCACAGCTCTGTGAATCACAGGTTCCACTTGTGGAAAATGTTGTTCTTTCCCAGGAGGAAGTGAAAGTGAGGCAGGAAAGGCTTGGTCCTGGTACTTACTGGGCAATGACTGCTTTCAGAACTCCTGTAGACCCTACTCCTAAAAAAGAAGACTCTTCAACAAGGTCATCTCAAGGTCGCGAGCAAGAACAAGACAGCAGAATGTATCCAGATGTGCAACTGACATTGTCACCAGAGAGACTAAAACAAGATCTAAATCAACTATTGCGGCCAGACCCTTCAGCACATCCTGTGTGTTTGGCCAGCACAATGCCACCCCCTGCTTACAGTGAAATACAGAGGAGCAATTTTGTACTGTGCAACAGTCCTGACAAAGTGCCTGTTTCAACTCAAGAGGCATCGCACACTTACACAATCAGCGATGTACAAGTCCGAGAAGAGGATTATGAGACATCAGGTGTCACAACCAGAAGTGCCTCACAGGACATAAGGGAAGAAGGGTCGACCCCGGACACAGAGGACTACTTCAGCAAGGGTAATTGTCCTGTTAAAAAAAACAACTTGACAAATGTGATTGGTTTATTGTACCATGACTGTAGGTAATGATAACGACTACAGTAAACATACCTTGTGTCTGACATACTGTACAGTAGCTACATGACAAAACAAACTCCATGCAGCGTCTGTAATTGTTTTTATTTCACCTCTAGAGGCCGCTATTCCAAACAGGAACTATAGGAGCTGATCAATCAGTAAAACTAATATATTGGTCAACCTCTAATTCACATAATATTACTGTAGCACGACTAACATACATTTTTACTGGACTGATTTCACATTGAAGCTGTTGAATGCATAACTTCTTGTATGAATGCTTTGCATGTTGACAGAATCAACTCCCAGTGACAATTCAACCTCTCCTTTGACTGATGACTCTAAACCTGATGATGATAATGTTTTCCCATCCCCCAATAAACTACGCACAACTGAAGATCTGTTTGCCATGATACACAGGTAAGCACGATTGTTTTACATTCCAGTGCACCATTTTGTGTCTCATTCTCATGTTCTATATGTCATATGGTTTTGGTGATGACATTGGATGACATTGCATTCAATCATGAAAACTGATTCTGCCATACAGGAAGTGTTAAACACTTGTTGTATTTTTATGTGACGAAGTACACTGTCAACCAAATTATTGCAGATCTAAAAGGAAAGTGCTGGGACGTAAAGACTCCGGGGAGATGAGTGGAAAAAGTCGGCCTGGTGTAGCACCTGCAACCGCTCCTGTCAGCAATCCTACTGTATGCCCGGTCACCCCAGCTGCCTCAATCCCTTCAAACAGCTCCCAACGAGCCTCAGGACCCATCTACAGGAGTGCCAAAAAGTCCAGTACATCCAGTGAGGAGTTCAAACTCCTGCTGCTAAAGAAGGGTAGTCGCTCAGACTCGAGTTACCGCATGTCTGCTACGGAGATCCTCAAGAGCCCCATCACACCCAAGACTCAAGGAGAGCTGCTATTAGAGGCTGCAAGTTACCCAGAGGAGCCCCCCTCACTCCTACAGGATTCCACTAGCAGTGGCGATCCACTTCTAAGCCAATTCCCTAAGGCCAACAGTGAAGTATTCTCTCCAAAAACACTTACCATGTCAGCTGCCTCCAGACAGGGACGTTCCAGAATTCCACCTGCAGCAAATAGCAGTCGCTATAGCACGCGGAGTCGGCTGTACACTGCCCCAATGCAGGCCATATCAGAGGGAGAGACTGAGAACTCAGATGGAAGTCCACACGATGACCGCTCCTCTTAGTGGTATAACCATTTTTTTAACCACTTATCAAAATCATAAACCTTTTATAATATGAAAACATTCTATTTGAACTGTATGAGAGTGCTGTTCGCATATTATGATCTACCTTAGTTTTCTCCCCTGATGTTTGTGGTTTGAAAAAAATATCATTGATTTCTTTAAGCTCCTTTTGTGTTCTGTAGGTCAGCTGAAAACTTGGAAGAACTTGAATTTTTTTTTGCATTACCATTTATCATTGAGAGCTATGATTTTTGTCATAATCCCATGCTTTTATGGTCACAAAATGAGATGGTGAAATTAGTTGTAATTCTTTAACAAGACATTGAAAGGGTAACATTTTAATATAGAAAACAATTATTTTTCCATCATCCATCACAAATTTACATGAATATATGGAAGCTTTTCTAAGGACAATCGCACCATGGCCTTTCTTAGCAGGGTGTCTAAGTGTGCAAGGCGAAAGACTTCTGAGAAGAAGAAAGCTAGAAATGTTATGAACATAGTTCTAATATTGGACTATTTTGTAAAATCATCAGTTCTTTTGCACTTAATTTGGTTAATTATACCTTGAAATATACAACCTGGATGTACTGTTAAATAACAAGGCAAGCAGACAAAATTAATCCAGTTTTAGTTTAGTGTGTGTGTGTTGTGTGTATGTGTGTGTGTGTGTGTGTGTGTGTGTGTGTGTGTGTGTGTGACTCTTCATGCTGTTTGAATCTCAAACTGTCAAAAAGTATTCCAACAACTGTTACAAAAACTAATTTAATCCTGTGTTTAGTTTACTTTTCTTCATAGACCCAAATTGGGTTGTGTATTTTAGTCACAGTTCAGGTGTCATCATGTATATTTACTTAACCAACAAACAGACAATTTGTGTGACTGCAGAAGGAATGAGGACCTCAATCTCAATGTATTCTGTGAATACCTTTAAAATCAAGAATACTGTTCATTTGAAGAAGAATGGATTCACTTTTAAAGTGAAACTCTTCAGAGTTGGAGGTCTTCTCGGAGTTCAAAACTCATAGGAATTAGCTAGATTTGTCAAGACTACACTGTGCCACTGAAGGGAAGGTGACAAGCTGTGAAAAGATCGATTTTTGGTCATCCATTTCTGATGAGCGCTCTTTCACTTTAGTTTCTTCATCCTCTGTACAGCATGCAATAAAACACTAGAACATGTCACATCTCCACTTAAAATGTATTTCCACCTTCACTTGAATTTGTTGAGTATGTGCTATGTTCAGTAAATGTACAAAATGTATAAGATTTTTTCAAATTTGCAGTTTGAGCTTTTTCCCTTAAGTGGAGGTACTGGACAATCTAATCTAACGAAGCACTATTCGTGTACAGCTGAGATTTGAAAGAACAGACTGAGGCATAAGAGGGTATTATGGGGCCATTTTGTTTAAATTATGATAGAATTATATTTAGGGATTATTACATCTCCGGGATATAACCTCTGGGATATAGATAAAATGACTGCAAAAAGGCAGCAGTGGTTCATTGCTCATCTGTATATACATGATGATTAACATAATATTTCAGACTTTTTTCTGAATTGTTGTTGATTTGTCATGTACTGTCATGTCCAAGAGGTTTAAGAATTGAATTCTTTTTGTTTTATACCGGTAGAGAATCCTTCCAGAATATTCTGAGACACTAACAGAACTAACGGATATTTTCTCATAATATAGGAGCTGCAATGTGCCATGTCTTATTTCTCCTTAAATACAACCCTGTCTGATGGTTGTCACAATTAGCTGTGCTTTATAACTACAGAATTTTGGAAGTACAGACTACTTTTTTTCATTTGTGTCCATGTACTAGAACTAAATCTATAAAATCTTCTTTTAGATTGCAACATTTAATAGAACAAAAAGTATTTTTAATTATGGGATATTTTATCCAGAGAATTATTTTGTTAATAAATTTGGAAAATAATAATGATAAAGCTTTATTTAAATAAAATAAGAAAAAAAATCATATCAGGGGTGTATCAGCCAATGATGAAGATACTGAACTTGTAAACATTTCTAACTAGCTGTAAACTTGCATTCTAAACAAATAAGTTATTATATATGTTATACAACTGTAGTTAAATGTTTTGGTGCTTTGAATTCTATACCCAGGCCATATTCTGTCATTGTTGCCATTGGGGGGAAAAATGTCATTGACATCATTAGTTTTCTTTTCATACTTTTCTCTCTGTGCTTGTGATGCAATTGCAGTCATGAAAACAACACTCGTGACAAAAATTCAGATATGTAGCAGTGATTGTGTCTTTTGTTTTTATTTCTATTTTCACAACACAACAGTAGCCACATTTGAAGAATCAACCTAGTTTCCTGCAGTGAAGCTAACCAGTCAGTTTAGGCCTTATTTGCAAAATATAAAAAAAAATGAAGGGAAATCACAAAGTTTTCTGTATGATATATTTTACCTCAAATACAGATTTGGACTGTTTTAAACTGGCACATGGTTCTAAACAAAAATGATCATATCTATAAAGAAAGAACAAACGTGTGGCAGGAAACAAAAAGACACTACACAGAAGAGTTATTATGTGGGTTTCTTTTTTGTGACTGAAATATAATCCATCTTGGACTATTTCTTTCTTTTTTATTTTTCTTGTTGAAATTCTCTGCGTTATTGGAGAAGCACAGTCTTTTTTGCCAAAGGGGTTCAAATGTGTATTGGTGTAAAATTAATTACAAATTACAATAAAACAAATAATTGAATAAATAATAAAAAATTGAGGGTTAAAGTGAAAATGTCTAGGGATAAGATGCATCTCATTCAGTTACAATAAACAGGAAACAAATCTCACTCTGCATACAAGCTTCACTTCAAGAGATTTGAATCCATTTTGTATTTTTGTAAAAACAGGTACATATTATCTTTTTAAAGTGAAAAAAGAGAAAAGACACTATTTCATTTTTTTAAATGTTTTAAAAGTTTACATTAATTACAAGCCTTTGTATATTTTGGAGCTGTGCGACTCTCTCGGTCCTGTATTTATTTTTCAGTAAACATTGTGGGAATTCCATTGTAAATTTGAACCATTTCTTGCCAGCTCAATTGACTGCTTAGTAACTGTGCATAGAGAAAGCCAATAAATGTGACTGCATTGAAAAATAACTGGATGCCTGAAGTATGATTTACATATATACTGTATCCACTCAGAATTTCATAAAAATCTAAACCTCTTACATTGTTAGTAGAATCAAATATCTGTTAAGCTAAGGCAAATTTTGTGCATTAATGTAATTTTTAGTTACAGGTAAAGATTTTTGTGTCATAAATACTGAGAATACATCAAACCTACGGTTACAAACTTACAATGTACACTTCATAAATGTACACTTCGCAGTCACAATGGATTAAAAAAAAACATTTGAAATGTATTTAAAACAAAGCTATAAAACGTGCATAAGAAATACTTACCAGTCAGTTTGAGCCTCTGAAAGGGATAGTTCACCCAAAAATGAAAATTCTGTCATTAATTACTCACCCCTCATGTCGTTCCAAACCCGTAAGATCTTCGTTCATCTTTGGAACATTGATGGGCATTGAACGTGGTAGGACCCTTGCTGTCTATGGAGGGTCAGAAAGCTTTCAGATCTCATCAAAAATATCTTAATTTGTGTTACAAAGATGAACGAAGGTCTTACAGGTTTGGAACGACATGAGGGGTGAGTAATTAATTACATAATTTTCTTTTTTGGGTGAACTATCCCTTTAAGAGAATGGGAATGTGTCGTCACAGCGCAATGCATTCTGGGAATTTAGGACACGGGAGCTACAACAGAGACTGGGTAGTAGCAAAGACTATAGAATACCCTTAAAGCCTTAAAGGGACTTTGGTTGTAGTTAATGTAGATTTTTGTATTATTTTATGTTTATATTCTACGTAAGATCGCGTTGGAATGGTTATGGCGTATTGTATCATCAATTGCCACAGCCCTTCTCACGGCTGAGAAAGCAGTGGTATGCACACGGTGAATTTGAAATTTACTGCGGTTAATATGAAATTTAGCAAGAAGTAATAATAGGTTAATAATAAAGTATTCATTCATTTTATCTTATTGTCTATTAAAGAAGCCAAACAGTACATCCTTAAATAAAGAGAAACCTGGGAGCACATTGCAATTAATAACATTAGAAAATTAAATCCAAAATGGCTGTGTGTGAGGACAATCCCAGAAGATATGAATATCATTGTCATTAGGGGCACCACAAAAAGAACAGCTTGTATCTATGTCTGATTAAACCTTTTCAGAAACACTTTAGCTGGGAAAAATCTGTGTAACAATTTGAATGAGATTTCTCTAACCTTGTTAGTTCTTATGTATTTCAAAGGCAGAGTCCATAGTTTTTTCCAATCAATATGATCAACCGAATTCTTGCAATAAGACACCACATATGGAGTTGTTACAAGCTCCTTTTGAAAGAGAGATCTAATTTTATAGTTACATGATGAAGGATGTGACAAAAAGCATAGTTTTCCTACTGGGATTTCAAATGGGTCTAAAGAATATAGGTCAATTGCTGGATGATCTAACAGACTCCCTTAAAAGCATAACTCCTTTAGCAATAGCGTCCATGACAATTGAATATTCTTTGGGAGTTACTGGAAAATCAAATTTACATAAAAATTCTTTATAACTTAAAATAAGACCCTGAGTTAAATAACTGGGAAACAGTCAAAAAAATTCAAACCAATTACTAAAATAAAAGTTTTATTCTTATATTAGATCAATCTTAATTGTTCCAAATGAAGTACTGGTGAGGGCAGAAGTTGTGCTTCGACTGCACTGATTGGAGTGTTTTTTAAGCTGCTGCCACCGGGCTCACAGAGACTGTAACATCATACATCAGTTTCTGTGAGGACATGTGCATTCCTACCAGGACTTATTTAACATACAACAACGACAAACCATGATTCACAGCTAAACTCAGACAGCTTCGTCAGGCCAAAGAGGATGCCTACAGGAGTGGGTACAGAATCATGTACAATCAGGCCAGGAAAACACTGATAAAGGAGATCAGAGTGGCAAAGAGGAGCTACTCTAAAAAGCTGGAAAACCAGTTTTCAGCAAACAACCCTGCTTCAGTGTGGAAAGGCCTGAAAGACATCACAAACTACAAGACGCCATCCCCCAGCACTGAAGTGAATCAACAACTTGCTGAAGACCTAAATGAGATTTCAGATTTAAAACTCCCGGTCTCACAGCTCACACCCACTCTGACCATCTCTCCACACAACCATTAGCACCTCCAGCAACCACCCTCTTCCCCCCTCCTGCACTTCAGATCAGTGAAGATGATGTGCGTCAGGTCTTCAGAAAACAGAAGAGAAGAAAAGCACCAGGCCCAGACGATGTTTCACCAGCCTGTCTGAAAACCTGTGCTGACCAGCTGGCCTCCATCTTTTCACAGATCTTCAACAGAACACTGCAGCTGTACGAAGTCCCTGCCTGCTTCAAACGCTCCACCATCATCCCCATTCCAAAGAAACTCAAAATCACAGGACTTAATGATTACAGACCTGTTGCCCTAACATCTGTGGTCATCAAGTCGTTTGAGAGACTGGTGTTGGCTTATCTGAAGGACATCACTGGACCCTTACTGGACCCGCTGCAGTTTGCTTATTGAGCAAACAGGTCCATGGATGATGCAGTCAACATTGCACTGCATTATATCCTACAACATCTAGACAAACCAGGGACTTATGTGAGGATATTGTTTGTGGACTTCAGTTCTGCTTTCAAATACAATCAACCCAGCACTCCTCCATGGCGCGGCCATTTGTAAATTGAATGGGTCTGGTTTCTGGTGTCATCCGCTTCCAGGTATTTTTTGCAGTACAAAACAGCTCATTTTGCTGCTTGATATTGCAAACTGGTGTGTCTTACCATATTATTTTATTGTATTATCTTAATTATGAACACACTGGTTTGTAATGCAAATAGTTTTACCATTTACTACACTGTGTTATGCTGCATTCACGCCATGTCGTAATTACTGTGATTTCGAGATGACAACACATGATGTTATACTTGGAGCTGTTCACACCCTTGGACTTGGACATGCCAACTATCGCACTATCAATGCCTAAACAGCACCTAATTAATCTGAGGTGGTCAGGTGGTACAAGTTGTAGCTCTCAGAAAACTCCCAGTTCACAAGTTGTAATAATGAGTTCTACGAGGTCGTGAATGCTTTTTAAAAGTTGCTATCTCGTAATCACGGTAATTATGATATGGCGTGAACGCACCTTTATCTGGTTATTATCCTACAGCGGCTAATGAACCGGAAGTCTCACACATTCACAGAAAAATAATGCTGCATTCACGCCATGGAGTAATTACTGTGATTTCGAGATGACAACACGTGACGTTCTACTTGGAGCAGTTCACACCCTTGGACTCGAACTATCGCACTATCAATGCCTAAACAGCGCCTAAAGAATCTGAGCTTGTCAGGTGGTACAAGGCGTAGCTCTCATAAAACTCCCAGTTCACAAGGAATTAGGCCTACAAGTTCTATGAGGACGTGAACACTCTTTACAAGCTGGTATCTCGTAATCACGGTAATTATGACATGGTGTGAACGCACCTTAAAGCTGCAGTCCATATCTTTTTTTGGTAAAAAATTACCCGAAATCAATATTTGAGCAAGTACATAACCAGCCACTGTTCAAAACTATCGCCTTACTTTAGCCCGATTCACAACGGTTAGCTTATAATAATGTTTTCTAATTTGAGTGGTACGGGTAGGTTTTCGCGGGAAATTCGAGCATGCTGCCGCGTCATTACGTCACGTCTGTAAACATGAAGTTGTCCCGGCTACTAGGCTATCGCATGTGAGGATCCTGTAGGTGGCGGATCGTTTATAGCCTTTTCTCGCAACAGCTAGAAAAATTAAATGTATTATTTTGATGGCGGATTGTAATCCAGAAAGGATTATGTGTTTATGAAACACATGTGAATGAAATTAAATTATATTCCAGTTTTAAATGTATTTCTGATTTTAGATAGCCTGGGATTACACAAGATTTGTATTTTAAAGACAACCAGTTCGAAGGGAGCATAATTAGCTTTTTGGGTTAAAAGAATTTCTTAATATGAAATTCGAATGGTATGACAATTAGAGATTAGACTGTACAGAAATTGAAATCTACACACTAATACACACTATAGGCAATGCTGATGTTGTTAACATTAATAATTTGAGAATAAAGTATAACAATGATAATAATTTGCATGGTTTGATGTGATAAGAGCTAACCAATCTTTAGATTAAATCACCATTGGTAGCGCAATTAATTGCTTTTTTCCTCAGTTGATCAGAACAAACGTGGCAGACTTGTTACTTACTTATTCAGATGACAATATACGGTGAAAATTCTTATTTGGGTCATATATTCCAAGACGTATGCTAGAATCTGTGATTGCAAAGTACAGTAAATATCCACACCTGTGCGGTGACTAACTGCCATACATACTCCTCAAAACATTAGATTCATCCACGCTGGAGCCGTGCCGGTGCACAAGGAAGATAATTCCGCAAACAGCTGCAATTGCAGGTTTTCAAACAGAGATGGCGACCAAGAGGCAAAATTTACGGACTGCAGCTTTAAGAATGTCTATTCATTCTAAGGCCCTGTCCACACGGTTATTTTTAAAACCACAGCTTTTTCCACAAGCAAACGCAGCACAGGTCACTGAAACCGACCATTTTTGAAAACGCCTGCCAGGGTGAAGAGTTTTTGGCTTGTGACGTCGGAGCCTGCGCTATTATCTCCGCCTACTGGAAACTTTTTCAGGCTTCTGATTGGCCAGCATGGCTTTACGGTTGAGATTATATCTTCAAGATTATATCTGAGATTATATCTGAGATTAGCTTCATAGCATGCGTTTGCGTTTTCATGTGAACGGACATTTTTTTTTAAACGGAAGAAGGAAAAACTCCTTTGTTTTGTGGACTAAGACATGCTAATTGAAATTCCGGAGAATGCCACAAGAGGAGGCTATTTCTCCATGAATAGTCTTTTTCTACAGTCACACTAAGGTCACAAGTAGGCCTACAACCATTAGCCCATAATTCTGTAAGTTCTATTTTATATGTAAAATATGCATTTTCGTTCAGACATGGAACCTCTGTAAGAATGTTTTAGGCTTGGCATCTTGTGCCGGTCTTGCAGTATTTAAACTACCGACAGTCCTTACACCTGTTACTCCAGACGCACAGTGAAGCTTCGGGTTGAGAGAAACCAGGATGAGATGTTCCGTTACATAGAAGTTAAAGCGGCTTTGATAGAAGGACATCCTGCAACGTTCTTGAATGACCCGGGTGATAAGCAAGTTCTCCAGTTCATGAAGAAGTAGCCTCCTCTTGTAGAGTTTTCCGGAATTTCAGTCAGGTCTTTTATGCACCGCCTGCGAAAATTCACTGAACAACGGTAAATGTGACCACACCTTTAATTATTTAACTCGCACTGTCTGCAATTGATCATAACAATCTTTTAAAAAGTTATTTTTATTACCATGCATGACAAATTTCAGTTAAACATTATTTTAAAAAGTGAGATGTCACTGTGACAAAGTGAACAAAGCTCCCATGATCCGTGAGGCTTTTTGATTGAACTTTCCATTAGAGATTAGACAGGAGCCATTGATAATTGATTAAGCGCCAGACAAGATAAGGCTGGAGGCTGTTAGTCAGAGGTGGACCCTCTGGCCCCAGAGGTTAGTGCACAGCATTGTTGAAGGTCATGGCAGTCTTTGAGGCTGAATGTGGGACAATGGGTCTTTCAGAAGCAGGAGACCAGAGACGACATGAGGCAACAGACCACCATCACTTCTGACAAACTCCTTTTTCCTTTGATCGCTAATTCATTAAAAGAAAAGCCCTGTCCACCAATTTTAAAACTATGCACTATTGAACTAAATTAGAACATGTTTATTTGTATATTCTCACTTGAAATGTTTAATGGGAATTTTTATTAGTCTGCATTAAAATCAAGTCAATAAAGTTGAACTAGACAACCTCCATCTACAATAGTTGATTCAGATGACAGAGCAGCACAGAAGGGGCCATTCTAAAGTGAACTTACTGCATCAGGCGGTTCTCTCTCTCAGTTCTGAAGCTATCAGACAGACTGAACTCACTGTTCTGCAGGACTGTGCTGTTTCCAGTGATGGTGAACTTTTAAAAAGCAATTGAGCAATGCTATATTACATTAATTTGACAACACTTATAAAATGGATTAAAACAGCACCTGAACTGCCAAACTAAGAAAAAAGGTAAGAGTGTTTTTTTTCCTCACTATTTATGGATAATTGTAAATTAGAGCATATAAAAGACGTCTCAAATGTATTTAGTTTTATCTTAATCTCTTTAACTTGCCTTACAGACTGTTGATTGTTCTTCTGAAATGTCTCAGTTTGCAAAAATCTAAAGTCAAAGTCAAAAAGGTTTAAACAGATACAAAGCATGCATACCTTATCAATATATTTTAACTTGAAGGTGAGTTTTTTTCTAACTGATAATCAATGTATTGTCTAATGACTAAATGAGATTAGATGATCTTTTGTGACGTGTCATTCTTTTTGCTTGCATTGCACTTCATTATTTGCTTGCATATATTATATCAGACATATTATATATAAAGATATTAAAAAATATATTTCTCAAAAAGATTTAGGTTCCTTTGGAATTTAATATTTTTGACAATTTATTAAAATCACCTTAAGGTGGGGTTTTTTTGGAGTGAATGTTTTGGACTACATTTGGGGTGTTTATCTCAGCGGTTTGGGTGAAGTGGCGGCTTATAGTCGTACTGGGTTTGTGGTTGACTGAGGCTGAAGTGTATGGAAGCCATTATGGCACAAACGTTGGAATTCACTGTAGCTGTTTATACACAAACATATGGATGAAAAGGCTTCTATACCACCAGCAGCCTGCAAACACTCATACATACAACCTTCTCATCTCTAGCACTGTTGTACTTTGGTAAACTGGAGCAATGCACGTTTTAAACATTTTGCTAATTACCACACTTTTGTAAATAAAATAAAATAAATAATCCTTTGTTGAATATTTTCTCCCTGAATCTTTGTGAAGTTACAGTGGGTGATTTAACTTGGAGAACATTAAATTCCAGATTTAATCCACTCTGCTTTGGCAACAGGGACACTGTGTATATGATCTGAACTTTCCCATCATGTCCACAAGATCTCCTTTGGCACAGCACTTATTGGTTTGTGATCCGTGTATTTGGAGTAAACATTTAGTTGCACAACAGTTAACATGAATTAATAAACATGAGGAGGCAGGGCTGGATTGGTAATCGGGCATACCGAGCATTTTCCCGGTGGGCCGACAGAATGTTTTTTTTGTGTTATTTGGTTGGTTTAATAGTTAACATTACCTTCATTGCGAGCATGACATTCACTAGGCTTGTGAATTAGCAGAACTTGAACAGGGGACTTTATAAATGCTTAAAGTCTATAGACGGAGCGATGAAGTATTTTGCTCTGCCTATATAAAGATCGCATCACCCCAACTTCTTCTCGTCGGTTTTTCCCACGTTTTCACAGCAGATTTATGAAGAACAGGCTTGCTCTGCGGTGAGTGAAGCGGGCCAAAGAGCAAGATGCGAATAAAGCTAGATTTAAATAAAAAAAGACACGATATTGTCGGACCTGATGTTTTATTCTTATCCAAAACAAGATGTGATATGTGTGATACATAAGCTACATATATACAATACCAGTCAAAATTTTTTGAACAGTAAGAAACAATTAAAAGAACCAAAGACTTAAACTACTTCAGTCTGTGTGTATTTAATTTATTTAATACACGAGTTTCACAATTTGAGTTGAATTACTGAAATAAATGAACTTTTCCACGACATTCTAATTTATTGAGATGCAGCTGTATAGATATCGAAGTGGTGATGGGCCGCCTGGACCAAAAAATGCCAGGGCCGATTTTTTGTCCCAGTCCAGCCCTGTGTGGAGGCCAGGCTGAAAGTTATCCAATTCTTTTTGAGAAATAAATGGAATAATTAATGGATAAATATATATTTTTAAATGTATTTATTTATTTGCTTGCATAAACAACGTTTAACCTGTAAGTAAACCAAATACTAAGACATTCTGAAATTATTGTACATTTTCCAGTAAAATTTTTTCACTCAAATTGCTGATTTGAAAAGAAAAGGTTTTAGACTTTTGCTGTATATCCCTGCTGTATTTATCTGGCTTATGTTACATCTCGGTAGATTAAATGAATCTGGTTTGAGAAGACTTTTGCCTCTGTATACTCGAGCTACTGATATCCTATTTTATAATGTTTGATATTTTGACCGTATGTGATTCATGATAAAATTAAATTAAATCCCACTTCAGAGCCTTAAAGAATTTTCAAAGCACTCAAGACTTTTCATGATAGTTTGTAAGGCCTGTCTCCTCTCATCATGCAGATCAGTTCTCTTAACTCAAAGCAGCTCTAACATCTGCTCAATATGAGTCATTTATATTAATGCTAAACATATTGATTTTTATCTGGAAAGAGATGCTATAAAATGTTTCCCAAAACATAAATAAATTCTCCCCAATGTTAAGCTAATACCCACATTTATTCCAAGAATGTATGAAAGAACGAACATAATTGGATTGCATTAAATTTATGAATAAAATTTGAACATTTAAACTGTATTTATAAATTTCCTGCAGTGCTATTTATAATATGAGGTATATAAATGGGCTCTTATGAACTATGTTTACAATATATATATATATATA
>NW_015544143.1:642556-650810 GCF_001515605.1 Sinocyclocheilus anshuiensis | reverse complement strand
TACATATAAAAAGGTAACCACTGGGAGCACATAAAATGTCCAAAATAGTCTTATGGTTTTGACATTTATAAGATTTTGTTTAACCAGTTTAACCATTGCCATGCAGCCAGTACCTTGTAATTTCTCTGCTCGAGATCCTAGTTTGTTTGTTTGTTTAGTTTGTTTATTTAGAGTTCTTGGCAAGCATTTTAATGGCGTTTATTTTACAAAGGTTTAAACAAACAGCGATGGATAACGATTTTATTATATAATTGTATTATATAATTTTTAAAGAAAGTTTTTTTCGAAAGTGATTCACTAAAAAGAATCGACTCATTAGTCATTTGTTCGGGAATCAGACTCGTTGCGCTGTATGTTTTTGATTCACTAAAAAGATCTGTCTCGTTACAATTGTTCATTTGGGAATCGGACTTCACTGTTTGCGTTGTCTGTTTATGATTCACTAAAAAGTAGCGGCTCCTTCGTTTTGCAATGGAACGTCGCCGGTCGCGCTGTCTGTATCGCGCTATGGATTCGCCGTGTTGCAGAGTAGTAAGTATTAATAATAATTAGAAATAATTAGAAATAAATGTTTAATGATTATAAAAGAGCCTTCTGTGGTTCCTTAATATTTTTGTAATGGAACGGCGCTGTAGATTCAGTGTTGTGGTGGCACTGAGAAAGTATAAATTATAAATAATTATAAAATACATGTTTATTGGTTATAAAATAACCTTCTGTTTCACATAATATTGGATGGAATATTGTATCTCATTAGCATGGTTTTTACTTTAACTTCCCAGTTGACTGGAGTGAAAATATCCCATACAGCAAGTCCAAAAATATTGATTTAGCAGAAAAGTGATACACAGTTTGAGCTATCATCAGCTTGATTTACGCATTACATTAATGTGGTGAAAATTGGCCAAACTGTTACCTGTTTTATATGTGTGAATGTGTATGTGTTCTCCAGAGACAAATGCACTGCAGACTCCTCAGCCAATAAAATATGGCAGCTTTCCTCAAAGCAGTGACATATGGGCAGACCCGTACCGAAACGGTTCGGTACGAATACGTGTACCGTTACACCCCTATATGGGCCTATTACCCTGGGCTTCACCTCTTCCACTGGAGACACCATTTGAGGAGAGGGAATGAGCCTGTTTCCAGCATGGAAACTGTATAATGCTCACAAAAGGGAAAATTGGAGTTGAAAAAACATGTATCAGGGCTGCAGTTGCACAGAATTTACTGCACACTCTTGTTATAGTATTTGTGGTCAGGGTTGTAAAACCTTGAGGTTCAGAATTGCTTTCCGGGATCCACAGAGCTGCCTTTAAAGAGATAGTTCAGACAGAAATGAAAATGTACTAATTTTCTCAAATTCTCACCCTTTCCTTTCTCCAAACCCATCTGATGATCTGAACCATTAGTTCACGAGTGAGTTGAGTTCAATTCATTGACTCAAAGACTGACTTAGCAGCTCACTGGAGGTAAATAACTAAGTATACTTAAAATTAATAAATGACAAAATTGAACTATTGCAAAATCCTCTGGAAACATTTGATTGCTTCTGTGAGAGATTGCTTTATATTTTTTTCCAATAAATTGGTTCCCCAATTCTCAAACTCAATTTTATAATATACATTTTTGTTTGCAGGTCTGTAGGTTGTTTCAGTAAGATGGCTGTATGAAATGTTCATTCTTTTTTTGTGCATCCTAAAGGGATTTATTTATTATGGATTAACTGTCTGCCCTGCTTGACCTCAGGGGTGAGTTAGTATGGGAGGGAGACAATATCTTGGAAACATTTTTCACTCAACGAAGCAAATTTCTTTGTTGTTCTTGAGATTCCTTGTAAATCAATAAGCAGAACCTAAAATTATTTGGCTGTTTATATTGTTCTGAGACATATCCTATTTGCAAGTCACTCGTTGAATTCATCCATGAACATAGAACACAAAAACATTATTTTGATGTCAAATATGTATTTTTTTTCCAGGAACCTATAGAGCTCAACCACAAGGACTTTTGAAATTTGTAGAATTTTAAGTAGAACCTTCAGGTCTTAAGAATCTACGATGGCGGACCAAACAAAAGAGGTAAAAAAGCATCAGACCAACACAGAAATACCATACGACAATGGACCAGACTGTTCTAATCTCAATTCCAAAGAACAAACAAGAAAAACTTCACCTGAATTTAATCCTTCTAATGAATACTCAGTGAATCTCGCTCTCAAAGTGGCCACATCTTTGCTGCAGTCTGTCTTTCTTGAAAATAGACCTGTTGTACTGCCTGTTCATCTTCAGTTAGCTGGGGGTTCGCCACCCCAGGTTGGTGAGGCAGGGTTATCTCCCTTGATTTTGGCTGCTTCAAGCACAGTCTCCATGCCACTGGCCCTGAATCAGCATTTAAACTCCCAACTTCAACCTTCTTTACGCTCTTGTCCATTTGTCAATGTTCAGACAAGCACTTTGCTTGAAAACCTGCTTTTGTGTCAACCAGAAGCTTTACTTTACCACATAGATGCACCAGTGTTTCAAAGCCCTGGAACTGCAACATGTTTGCAAGATCTAATACCATCTCTGAGCAAATGTGCTTCGGCAGAGTATGAAATGACTGGTCCAGAAAATTGGAATTTCTTGCCACATGAAATTGTTCAGCCCACTAGCACACCAATGATCTCACTGATCCCACCAGTAACCTTGTTGGTCCCTTATCCATTTTTGCTTCCATTACCAGTGCCGTTACCCATACCCTTCCCAATGCCTGTCCAAATCCCTCAGAGTTTAGACTCAAAAACTTTCACCAAAACCTCCAAAACTGGATCTACGATCGACAAAAGCACACAGACTTTGCCTACAATCTCTTGCTGTACCAATAGCATGGCCTGCCCCATATTTCCACATACACCATCAATGTCTCAGGACGAGGTGGTTGACCTCTCACTTAAGGCAAACCAAACTAAACAGTTACGCGTGTTATCTGCTTCACCAAACTCAGCACTGGATCTGTCTGTGGTAAGCTCAAATTGTAGACTTCAAAATGGATGAAACACATGGACAATACATGAAGGAAATAGAAACAACATTCACGTCCAAGTATGTGGACTACAATGGCAAGATTGTGTGCCCAACTCAAACAGTCAGTCATTGTGTCGCATAGCATGGCCTGCCCCATATTTCCACATACACCATCAATGTCTCAGGACGAGGTGGTTGACCTCTCACTTAAGGCAAACCAAACTAAACAGTTACGCGTGTTATCTGCTTCACCAAACTCAGCACTGGATCTGTCTGTGGTAAGCTCAAATTGTAGACTTCAAAATGGATGAAACACATGGACAATACATGAAGGAAATAGAAACAACATCACACGTTCAAAGTATGTGGACTACAATGGCAAGATTGTGTGCCCAACTCAAACAGTCAAAGTCATTGTGTCGCCCACAGAGACCGTTCCTGCCCCTTTAAGTGACAAACGAAGTGGTTTCTCATGGGACTACATGATAAACTCACCAATGAAACCAGACAGGATCCAGGATACTGTGGTACAGGGCAGTTCTAGGAGACTGTCCACAACTCACCCTCTTTGTAGTGAACCAGAGACAGATCTTAAACAACAGAAGTGTACATTTCAAAAGGGACGGGTCCTAAAACACGTATCGAGACACTCCTCCATATAAGAAACAACATCTGGCTTATTTTCTGCCCTGAAAATAGTTGAAATTGATCAATGATGAATTTAGTTTTTGTGATTGCAGATACTGATTTGTTTTTTCCTGCAAGGCAACCAAGGCGTATTAATCTTTCATCATAATATAGATTATTATATGATTCTCAAAGTTAAACTGAAATCTGTAGCTACCAGTACAAGGAAATCCCTAGGGACAAGTGTTGCAAATTAGCTTCGGCTACAAGCACTATGGTACATGCATGGGATGACTGTTGTTTCATTTTCATCTATGCTTATTGTATCTGTCCCTAACAAATAAAACATAAAAAAAATAATAATAATCATATGCAATAATAATTATATAATTTATTAATAATATATGATATAAAATTACGGGAAATATCATATTAATAAAATGACATGATATATATTAGTAAAATATATACTATAAAAATGTCAAATCTAAACCCAAATGAAATGGTCAAGTTCTTTTAAGCAAAGCATATTTAATGAGGTAATACCTTTCCACTGAAAATATGGTGAAAATGACAACTTTATAAATGAAATGATTTATTCAAATTGTAGAAAAGCATTCAAATAAGTAAATATAAAATATTCCAACCTGAGTATAAGAGCAAGGTAAATACAGTGTATCTAAAAGGAGCTAAAAATTATGTATATAAATGTGTATCATAACAAAAATGCTCCATCCCCCAAGTCACAAAATCCATTATAAATGATATAAACAGACACAATGTGCTCAGAAAAAGCCTATTAAATTCTATTAAATAAGAATAAAAAATGCACTGAAGGACAGAATACTGAACGAAATACACATTCGTATGATACACGCATAAAAAAAAAAACCATATGGGATTGCTCCGTACATCATCATCATTCACCATGCAGATAAACCTCTGAATTTCAGGATCATGTGACACTATGTCCACTTCATGGGTGTCACCTGAAGTGCTGGTGTGGTCATTAATATAGTCAGTTTTTAGAGGGAAAAGACATTATATGACTGTTTTTACAAAATATGTATAAATGAAAACGTATTGTACAAGTGTCCTGAGTAATTATCTTGAATTAAACAGCAATAGTCATGGCGTTTTCACTAACAGTCAGAACTAAAAGTTTGTGCTTTTAAAACTGGTGCCTTTTGTAGACCATAACAAAACCATTTTTGGTTTACATCACTTAAAAACATTTTACTTTATGAAACAGCAGGACATTTTGAAATACGATTGTGTGTTTCCATTCCAATGTCACAGGAAAAAAATAAAACTGAAAATAACTCTAATTAAACACTATGCCAAATGGTGAAATATAATTAACCGGCACCAAAACCCTTCATAGTCAATGTCCAAAGTGTATTTCAAATGGATCTTAATCAGACTTAAACGGAGAGTAAAATACAGTGGAAGTGAACATTTGTCAAGCTGTCTGTGCATGTAGACGGTACCAGAAACAATACATAACACAATGAAATCCTTTGGGATTCAGCTTTCTCTACCATTGTCTGTATATGCACAGCATTGTATCGCTGAGGTACTGAGGTCTGTAGCTGCAGTTTTACACTGAATTTGTTTCTAGATGAGAGCCAGTGAACATTCTTGTACATAATAGTTGTACACAATGTCCATGCAAAGTTAGGTCGTTTTGAAAAGTCAGTCTGGTGATGTTAATTCTTGCATTTGTTTTTGCCACAAAAACAAAAATATTTGGCTGATCAGTTTTTCCCCACCGTTTAAGCAAGCGGGAATGGAGTACAGGTGAAGTAGGTCAGCATGTTGGACCTTTGACCATCAATGTCACGGGTAATAAATATCCATTTATCTTGAGTGAAGTTTGTGATGTCCACTCTGAAATCGAGTGAACCTGCGCTTTCCTCTGTTGCCCTCTGGTGGATCCTCTGTTTTTGCTCAGAAGATTCCAGCTACTATTTTGTCTGTTTGAGTCTCTCAATGTGATGGCAAAGTTTAAGTGCAGGACCCAGCTTCAGCCCCATGTACTTCATGATCATGTCACTCCGTAAAAGCATCAAGGCCTTGCCATCAATCTCCTGTGGAAAAAGAAAAGCAATTAATCCATTATAAAATCTACTTGGAAATCTTGTTCTGAAAACCTACAATAAAAAAAAACAACAACTGCGAAACATCAAGAAATCCAGAAAATCATATCTCACGTGTTTCCTGAAGAGCTCTGCGTGTGGGCCCAGTGCTTGTGGATCAGCATCGCGCACAAATTGCATCACTTCCTCTATACTCCAGGATGACGGACTCTTACTAGACGTTTTGGTCGGATCCTTCTCTGCTGTTTGATGATCAGGCCCAGTGGTTGAGCTAGCAGCTAGAAAACAACACAAGTTAAGATATATATAAATATCAGTAAGATATCAAAATAATACCACAATAATAGAAAATAAAAAATGGAGTGCAGTTGTTTGGTACCTAAATTTGGTAACTACAAAAAGGCTTACTTACAAATTTAGATGAACCTGTATAATAATAATTGCCACTAGGGGGCACAGCAATACATAATCATGACAAAATGCATGGCTCTGTTCAAAGCAGCATTCTGGGGTATCTAGTGTGTATACTGTGCACAGCATGTACATTTTCTTTATGCAAAGAATAACAGAATGACCAGGTCACTTTTTTCACTCATAATTTGATTGGACTACATAAAAGGTAGGATTTTTTTCCAGACAAAACAAGGGGAAAAACTTTTTTTTTTATTAAGATTTAATATAATTTAATATACTAATGATATAAAAAAATATTGAAACAAAATTAAGATATACTGTGGTGGGCAGTATTTATTCTTCCTAATGTAGAAAGTTAGGACTTTTTCTGACAATTCAAATCAAAAACGCTCTCTATATTAAAAAACAAAAAATTATATATATATATATAAGGGATGGGAAGATTCACCGATTCGCACTGGTGCATCGGCATAAAAGTTAACGGTGCATCGATTTAAAAGGACTATTTTTTATGATAGCAGTAACTGTAAAGGGACTATTGTAATGGGTAAATAAAATATAAGCTTGTACAGTACTAATTAAGCTCTAATGAGTTAAAGGGTTAGTTCACCCAAAAATTTAAATGAGCCTGTGTTTTACTCACCCATCAAAGCATCCTAGGTGTATATGACTTTCTTCTTTCAGACGAATCCAGTCGGAGTTATATTAAAAATTGTCCTGGCCCCTCCGAGCCTTTCAATGGGGGTAAGCGGGTGTTGGTTGTCAACAGTTCAGAAGACGTGAAATAAAGTGCCCGCATCCGTAATAAAACTTCCCTCACACGGCTCTGGGGGGTGAATAAAGGCCCCCTGTAGCGAATCCATGCATTTTTGTAAGATAAATATCCATATTTCAAATGTAATAAACACTTTTTTCTCACTTCCGCTGACTGTCATACACGGAAGCCGTTCCGGCAGATGACGTAAGATGTTGGCGTTGTGTGATTAGTGACCAATGCGGAGACAAAACAAAAAACGCCATTCACGAATTAGAAGATAAGCGAGTGTTGGTTGTCAACAGTTCAGAAGACGTGAAATAAAGTGCCCGCATCCGTAATAAAACTTCCCTCACACGGCTCTGGGGGGTGAATAAAGGCCCCCTGTAGCGAATCCATGCATTTTTGTAAGATAAATATCCATATTTCAAATGTAATAAACACTTTTTTCTCACTTCCGCTGACTGTCATACACGGAAGCCGTTCCGGCAGATGACGTAAGATGTTGGCGTTGTGTGATTAGTGACCAATGCGGAGACAAAACAAAAAACGCCATTCACGAATTAGAAGCACAAAACAAGGATTTGTAAAGAAAAATGTCGGAGGATTTCGATATAAGTCAAGAGGAGACTGGTTTTTCCTTTGCTAAAGAAAGGAAACTTTGTTTCCTTTGCTCGTGCATTTCTCAGAGGCACGCACACGACGCATACGTCCTACGTCATCTGCCTGAACATCTTCCACGTACCACAGTCAGTGGGAGTGAGAAAAAAAGTGTTTATTGCATTTCCCGGAGCCATGTGAGGGACGTTTTATTACGGATGCGCGCACTTTTTTTCACGTCTTCTGAGCTGTTGACAACCAACACCTGCTTACCCCCATTGAAAGGCTCGGAGGGGCCAGGACAATTTTTAATATAACTCCGACTGGATTCGTCTGAAAGAAGAAAGTCACATACACCTAGGATGCTTCAAGGGTGAGTAAAACACAGTCTAATTTTCATTTTTGGGTGAACTAACCCTTTAATGTGCGTTTCTTATACCAGTTAAAATATATGCATTTTCTTTATTATTTATTTTCATTTAGTAACTTTTAATTTAGTTATTTTAAAGGGGTCATATGATGTTGCTAAAAAGAACATTATTTTGTGTATTTGGTGTAATGAAATGTGTTTATGCGGTTTAAGGTTCAAAAAACACATTATTTTCCACATACTGTACATTATTTTTTCTCCTCTATGCCCCGCCTTTCTGAAACACGTCGATTTTTACAAAGCTCATCCGTCTGAAAAGCGAGGTGTGCTCTGATTGGCCAGCTATCCAGTGCGTTGTGATTGGCCGAATACCTCAAGCGTGTGA
>NW_015544143.1:610879-642437 GCF_001515605.1 Sinocyclocheilus anshuiensis | reverse complement strand
TGTAGTCTACTCTCCCAGGATCAGGAAACAGTCCTCCATAAAATGTGCTGCACACATCTGAGTTATTTGGGTTGAACTGTTCTGGAACAGTGTTGTAAATACAACTTAACCACTGATTTCTAGTCGTGTCCTCTTTTGGAAGGCCAAACAAAGTAGTTTCGCTTTCACAACGAAACACAGCGTCACACACGGCGGCCTAGTGTGAGCGGAGGCCAGCGGCTAGAGTGAGCGGCGGCGGGCTGGCTTGAGAATGGCGTGGCCTGCGGATTCGACGAAGGAGCATCCGGCGGGCTTGCGGCAACCACGTGTGACAACCCCGGGCTGGACTCCGCTTCGTCAACTTAACAGATCTTCTTTATGCACCAAGAGCTTGTAACACTCCAAAGAGAAAGGAAAAATTGAAATCGCATCATATGACCCCTTTAATGCTTTAAAGAGCGATTTTAGATTGTAATGTTCTGCTATCTGTTCTGCTAACTATATATATATATATGCAAGTATTCATTCCATACATGTAGTAGCCTAAATCATCCCGGTATTCCGAACTTTTTCATGTTATGTACAATATACGTACCACATATTGCAGAAACAATTAAGAATAGTATGATAGAATCAAATATAGCCCACAACTGAATGTAGTACATGCTAGATGTAAAAAAAACACAAAATGTCGTGGATTCTGTGACATCACACAGCAATGACGCATTAGGTGTTTTATAATCACAAAGTAATTAAATCTACGATCATCCTTTTTTCTGCCTGCCTCAACTGACGCATATATTTTTTGGAAAACTGAACATGAGCTTTCCAGAATGGGAGTGCAGGTCTAGGATCAGTCTTTTTACAATGGAAAATAAAACTAAACCCCAAACATCACTCCCACTCCGAGATGCTATTTAAATAAATATGGCCCCCTGAGCCACCAACAGGCTTTAATCCATATCAAAGCCTATTGTGCCACTTGACATTTGATTAGAGAAAATACATCTGGTCCTCACACAGGCACTCTGTGCAGAACTGATATGGGTGTTTATCCCATGATAGAAATAGATCTAAGTCTCTGAAGAGCAGCACTGAGCGCGTAAGCCAAGCTGCTAGACTGAAAGCATTCTGAGGGAGTTGAACAATAAAACTGTTTTGCTTTCAGGGCTCAAACACAAGCGGAATGCCAACAAGCACAGACACTAAAAGCTCACTGACTTTAAATGATTCAATGAATTAGTAACTTTATAACTTTATCATTAATAAGTCATCATAAAAAAAAACACTATAACACTATACTTCACCTTATATAGAGACCAGTCATTCAAAGCTTAATGACATTTCTAACTGTGCATGAAATAATGATCTGTTAAACATTATATGTGAACTTGTATAAGCATTATATACATTAAGTTATTACAAAGTGTTACTTATAAATCTGCACTAGGTCCATTAAAAATTAAATAATGTCTAGTCAACTTTATAACTTTACCATTAATAAATCATCAAAAAACACAATGCAATTACAACAGTAATTCAAAGCTTCATGACATTTCAGTAACACTGTACAATAAGGTTTAATTTCTTCACTTTAGTTAACTACATTAGTTAAAATGAATTAACAAGAACCAACGATATTTCTACAGCATTTATAATCAATGTTAATTTCTATATTTACGAATACAGTTTTAAAATCAAAAGTTGTATCTATTAATGTTGAAGTACAAACTATGAACAATCATATTTGTAACTAATAGTAGCAAAGATTAATGCTGTAAAAATGTATAATGCTCATAGTCAGTTCATATGAACTAATGTAGTAACTAATGGTAACAAATAAAACCCTATCGTAATGTGTTATTGACATTTATAACTGTGCATGTAAATGATCTGTTAAGCAGTTTTTGATCAGATTTTTTTAATATTATGAATGAATGTTATTATAAAGTGTTACCTATAAATCTGAGTGCTGATTTAAGTCTGGTCATCTGCAAGCAGTCTCACATGTTATTAATAGTGTGTGCGAAGGTGTCTAAACAAAGCGTTCTTACATAGCCTACCTTCCACTCGTCTGTGTGTGCGTGCAGGTCCCAGCTCAGAGGGGTTGGAGGAGAGCCTGCGGAGGGGTGGGGGGTGAGAGGGGTAGTGCGGGCTGCTTCTGGTCGGGGTGTGATACTCAGACGTGCTCCGTAGTGCGGGGGGCCGGGGGGCAACGGAATTGGAGGCTGAGTCTATTGACTCTACTGAGAACTGCTGGTCTGTGGTGGCACCATTTTCAGCATGGGTGATGGTTTCTGTCACAGAAGTAGCATGAAGTGAAATGTTTTAGATCATACTTAAGGTCATGAAAATTGTATTTGTTAATATGGTTTGAAATAATATTATACATATAAATATATGTTCCTTATGCTCACCAAGACCTCAAAATTACAGTACAAATATAGTGAAATAATGCAAAGCTGATTTTCAGCAGCCATTACTCCAATCTTCAGTGTCACAAGATCCTTCAGAAATCATACTAATGTGCTGATTTGATGTTCAAGTAACATTTCTTATTATCATCAGTGTTGAAAACAGTATTTATGTGGAAACCATGATACATTTTTCAGGATTTTTTGATGAATAGAAAGTTCAAAAGAACAGCTTTTATTAGAAATAGAAATATTTTGTAACAATGTAAAAGTCTTGCCACTGTCTCTTTTGATCAATTTAATACATAGTTTTGACAAATATAAATTGCACCTAAATTTTCATCATTGAATGGATGAATATATTGTTTAAACAGCATCCCAGGATGCACCTAATGAAGCTGTGGCTCCTTGTCACTGCTTTCAAAAAGCTAAAATATAAGCTATTTGAACATTTTTGGTCACTACATAAATCCTATACTCCCATCTGTGCTATTTCATAGTTCTGCTGACTTTAAATTGTATAAAATAGCAATAATAAAGAATAGCTAGTTGTGTGTATAAACAAAGGTTTATAGAAGTTTTTAGTTACACGCTAGAGACTACAAGTATACACACCTACAGTATTTAACTAACACATAAACCCCCACTAAAATAAATGCAGGAGGATTCCTGTTTTCTGAATGAATATAAATCTGATGGAACTAGTAACAACATGTCTCAGAGTTTATAATTGTCTTCCAATAGACATGTGCAAACACTACAGATCAGTTTTATAATGCTGCTAAGACAACTTTTTTTCTTTTTTATTTATGAGCTTGATCTACAAGACATTTAATGAGAGCTGAACACACAACACTTATGTCTGTTAAATTATAACAGCAGCAGAAAAATAACCCAAATTGGCAGGTCATTCACACCCTAATAAAAATCAGACACTTAATTAGTTACAATGTAGACAACTTAATTAGGAGGCTTTCTACGTTATTAAGAGTTTTATTATGTGCATGAGAGAATGAAGAGAGGTGTCCAACTCAACCTAAAGAAAACCCTGTCCTCCATTCACTTTCAGTTCAACCCATCAGAACTGGCTTGGATATATGCTGCATTTATTGTGGCATAAACACTCAATCGATATCATTCACTCTCAGACACTAACAAGCAAAAACACTCGGAACAGCTGAACAGGTCGTACCGTCTAAGGGCAAAGCTTCTGTTCTCTGTAGTTTCGGTGACAGGGCAGCGGTGTAGGTAGTGGAATCGCTGTTGAAACGTCTCGTACCTCGTGCTATAGACATAGCCTCTGACGTCTCCTCTTTCACTGCAACAGAAGAAAAGAGCAGATATAGATCACTTCTGGAAGACCATAGGATTACTTCTGAAATCACACAAGTTTGGGCTGTGTGATTGTGTATAAAAAATATACAAATATATCATACTGCAATTATTTTGACAACATTTCAATTCAAACAACAACAAACATATTCATCTTAAACTGCTGGTCATACGTCAAGACCTACAGAACACAGTTGAATTCACATAGTATCTGGACATTAAAGGGGACTTGGATCTCTTTTTGGTCCACTTTAGTTCACTTTTTGTTCATACTACTACTTTTAATGAATGAATTAAATTTTGCTCTAACGTAAACATAACGTAAACATTATTCATATTTTAAAATGTTTAGTTATAGTAATTTTATCACTTCAGCTGATTGAAACTTATTTCATTTAGTTGCATTTCTAATTTCTTACCTTTTTTTACATTTTACATTTAATTTAATTTTAGATTTGTTTCAATTACTGCAAATTTCTAATAGTTTTAGTTTCAGATAGCAATAGCAACACCGACACAAACATGCACACATACCTGATTTGCTCCTTTCGTACGGCGTGTGTGTGTTAGTAGTTAGTGGACTGAACGGCTGGCTGCTGAACAGGTTATCACAATGCAGGTGGTGACACAGAGTTTCTAGAAAGCGCAGAACGAATGATGCACTGGAGGCAGTGGGGAGCTTGACGTAGTGGATTCCTCCTTCAGAGCGAACTGCATGAAAGTAGAATTTGTGCAAAATTAAAAACACTTAAATAAATGTATTACTCTTAAACATCACCTGGACTAGTCCCAAAAAAACTAGTCTAGGGGGTGGGGGGGGGTTGATCTGGCTAAATGGGTGCCGATTAACAGGCCATGGCATCACAGCAGATGGCCCCCACAGTCCTAGCGTGGGCCCCACCCCCTGCACACACACAAATATAGACAGGCATACACATAGGCACGCTTCCCATGGGGACACCCCAATCAAATGCTCAGAACCAGGTTACACACAGATGTCATCCCTAATTACTCGCAGTCTGATAACATCAGCTGTGCACACACACACGCTTCTCTTTAAACATATGCACACCCTTTTCTCTTTTCAGGTCAACCACACACCCATGCTCTCACTTCTCCCTCTATTGTTAAGCACACACATGTTGACAGCCTTAAAATAACATACAACTACACTAATTCAAATGGAGCTCATGTCTTACAGCAATGTGCCATTCAGCTCTCAAAATGCTTTAGATTATGGATCATTCTTCCTTTTAACTCCCTGACATTTTGAAAAATGAACTATGTTTCATATTTGTTAAAACATGCATCACATGTCATGGCCTCAATCAACCTTCGAGTAGATTTCGGTAATATAATGTGTGATGGGGATTTTTTTTTATATTGTGAGTGATAGTAATTAAATTTTTCAGTTTTCGGAGAATCCAAAAATAACTAACAAGTTAACTAGAAATAAATTAACTTTTATTTTATTTCTAAACAGCCCTGAAACAGGCAGCGCAAAAACTGAGTTGTCTAGGGATCCTCTTCAAGACGGAGTTTCAGCTGGCCATTGTGCCCCACAGGAGGCATATAATATTTATTCTGAATAAAAGAAGAATTTTTTTTTCAAATAAGATACACACACATACAGTGGTGTGATTATATATATATATATATATATAAAAAATTTATAATGATTTATTATATATTTATATACTAATTATTTATTTACTTGTACTATTTTAGCATAAGTATATAATAAATTGACATTAAAATAATATATTAATATTATTAATAATATAATATTAGTGATGTCAATCAATTAAAAAAATTAGACTAATTAAATCACACATTTTTTCCTGAAATTCATCGTGATTAATCCCACCTAACATTAAAGTTTTTAGATATACTTTTATATTGCAATAATTTCACATTTAATCTTTAAATTAATGTAGAAACAACATCAAGACAGTATATTTTTAATGTTTGTTTAATGGCATCTTTATGAGTGAAGGCGAGTATCCCTGATACCAATACTACTGATGCCTCTATGAAATTTTATTTTTTTTTAATAAATGTCATAATTGTCCCATTATAATAAATGTCATATGAACATGACACGGATCTGACACGCATCGTATTTTCTCATAACTCTACCTTTTCTAACCCACTTCAGGTCTTAAAGTCTCTACTAATGAGCTGATGAGTTGAATCGGGTGTGTTAGATGAAGGAGACAGTGCTGGGCTGCTCCAGGACAGTTTTGAAAACCACTGTATTTCAGAGACATGTTCTTAAATGTGACTAACAAATACTTGCATGCATGCACAGATTTAAGGCAGCTTTAATTGCCTTTTTGGTAACTTCATGACTTAACTGATGACATAACATGCTCGTAGTTTCTTTTGCCCTTTAATATGAAATGATACACAGCCCGCACAGCTGTGTGTATGTGCAATTGAAGAGCACATGCTGCGAGCACAGTATAATGGCTGACAGGACAGGAAAATTAATTTTTACTAACATATGGCCTGATAATATCTCATCTGACCGCAGTTCACTGTTGTTCTACTGAAGCTCCCTTGTCACCAGTACCTTTTCCGTGCTCGCTTGACTAGCGCCTGGCGCTGAGGCTAAGCTGGAGTTCGCGTCTGAAAAGTCTCCCTGATGTGGTCGTAAAGACATTCTGCGTCTATATAAATGCAATTCTTGTCAAGAAAAAAAAAAAAGAAAGAGAAGCAGCAGTTGTGATTGGGGTGGCCAACCCTAGCTCCGATCCTGCGTTATTTGCGTTTTAAACTGAAAAAATTAATTGAATGCGTTAACCCATTCATTTTGACAGCACTAAATAATATAATATAATATGATATGATATGATAAGCATTTGTCATTTAAAAGCATTCTTCCTTCCTGGCAGAAATGTTCTCCTAATCAAATAATCACTCTTAAATGAAACCCAGATCACACTCTTAAAGCAGATCCAAACTGACCTCTGATGATTTCCCCGCCGTCAGACTGAGACTGCAGGAAGCTGAACAGAGCTTTGGGGTGAAACGCACAGTCCACGCAGGCTTGGACCGCATGCTGGAGAACCGTGTTCACGGGACCCGGCCCGAAATGATCAGGCAGTTGCAACAACAGTTTACGGTCCAGGTGTGGCCCTGGGTCTCCATGTTTGTTCACATACACACAAACTAGAAGAGGAGAGGGTGGATAGTCAGGTGAAGCGTACAACAGTGCAAAACCATCAGAATACTGAGGAGTACATGGCCCATGTATAGTAGAAAATAAAGGCAGGAAGATAAAAGCCTACCTGTAGACACAACTCCTGAGTCTCTTGTTGTCTGCAGACTAGACAGTCTCCCGTCTGACACCGAGGACGACAACGTGGGGCTTGAAAATGAATGAGGAACCTTTTGTTTCCTCTGTAAAGGCGGTAGACAGAATGAGAGATAAAACAACAATACTCACTCTCACTAAACAACCCCATTTTGTTTGCCCACCTTCTGACTCTCAAAACAATGGCAAAAGACTACAGATGCCTTATCTTCATTACGACAGACCCTTGTCTGAAACGAAGTGAATCCAGCATGTTTAATGTACCGTTCATGGGGAAGAATTATAGTAGAAGTGTTCATGTTTAATATGGATAATTGCTCATGACATACGACCCACTCTATACCAAACAAAAGCTGTATAATGATCAGTTACTAGGGCCATTTAATACCATTAAAATCCCATTATGTTGGCTACCAATGACATCAGATTCAATCAAAAAAATAAAAGATAAACGTCAAAATATCTTCTTCAGAATATCTTCAGAAAACAGAAAATCATACAGCTTTGAAACAACATGAGCAAACCAATTAAACCTATTAACTGACCTATTAAACCACAAAAAAGCAGTTATACCTTGCTGCCGGGTTTGGGTCCTCTCTTTTTATATGGTTTGGGTGTGAGTGGTGAGCTCATAGGACTCTTGGCTGCATTGGACTGCGTTTGGCCATTCGGTGACGTGCCGGCTGCAGCTGCTGCTGCTGCTGCCGCCTCGGCTGCTGCTTTTAGCATGGCAATGGTCTGGCTCTTGGGTCTCCTAAGCTCATAGGACTCTTGGCTGCATTGGACTGCGTTTGGCCATTCGGTGGCGTGCCGGCTGCAGCTGCTGCTGCCGCCTCGGCTGCTGCTTTTAGCATGGCGATGGTCTGGCTCTTGGGTCTCCTACCTCGTACCCCCTTGCGCACTGGCAGAGGGGGCAGGGGGTGTGGCAGGCGATACGGGGACTGCATGGGGCGCCAAAACTGACTGGACTGGCCCAGTGCCGGAATAACAGTCTTTGGGAAAGTGACTGAAGTTGGGGGAGGAAAAAAAATGAAAAAGGTTATTTTAAGTATCATAATATTATATGATGATTACAAAAACATGAAAACCAAATAATACTAAGCTAATTAATATATATTAAGCTGATTTACCTGTTAAAATTATTTATATAAATCAATTAACATGATGACAAACAAAACTTCCATGGTATTACTGCATTTCTTTAGACATGTTTTATGGTAGTTCCATGAAAGTGCTTTTGAGTATAATGTAAATATAATGGTATATGAATTTCCTAATCATACTGTACCATGATAATATATATATGTAAGTATAAAAGATACCATCACTGCACCATAGGCCCACCATTCTTTTTTTGTAAGAGAAAGGATTTTGATCACGGGTCTGGTTTCGTACTATTAAATCAACCGGTTATTCATCACTAGTAGCATTCAACTTGTTACTACATTGTATTAGAACCTACAAGATGATTATATACCATTGTTTTATTGAGCCCTATTGCCATATGTGCAATATCCGCAAGTTAAATAAAATGATTTATATTGACATTCAACATGAAATGATGAAATCTTACTGCATTAATTTCACCCATCTGGGTCTCATATTACAAATAATAAACAAAAAAACATTTCGAAAAAAAAAAAGAAAAATGGGAAAACGTGTGACTTGTATACAAAATCAAAAAAAAATTAAAAACAACAAAAAGTCAAATTGATTCTCATGCAGACTGGATTGAGTGGATCAAACAAAGTCCAGCCACAAACTTTGATCCTTTACTTTTGAATTTGACCACTTAAAGGCTCATCATACTACTGAATTCTCTTCCTCAGAGGCCATTTTAGATTTTGCATATTAGAAGGGTCACATTACAGCCCTGAAAGCGGCTGTTTAGAAACGGGCACCGCAAAAACTGAGTTGTCTAGGGATCCTCTTCAAGACGGAGTTTCAGCTGGCCATTGTGCCCTACAGGAGGCATGTGCTTTTCAGCACCCTATTGTTTTGCAGGCCTCCCCCCAACGGCTCTCTGGTCAAAGGCCTCTTTTATGAGGCCAACAGGTAATCCTCATTAGGAAGAAAGACTAACCCCCTTCTCCACCTAGATGAGTGCGTTATCAAGCTGCGAGACGAGATTTGACAGGTATGTAAGTGCTATGAAAGGAATTCACAGCTAGAACTGCATCTCCACAGTTTATTTCTAAATCAATTTTATCCTGCACAGAGCGACAGACAATTTTCTATGAATATTACTAAGCAGGCAAGTTAATGTATTATTCATTTTGTTGCTGGTTTAAAATGCGGTGCCTACTTCATAGTCTCATTTTAAAAGAGCACCGTATGGTTATCATTTGAAGCGCCCTACATCATTAAAGCACATTATATTTTCTTTAAAAGCATTTTCTGGTAATGCATGAATGTTAAAAGAACACAAGTGTAATATACTGAATAAAAATAATTTAAAAAAAATTCTGTTCTTTTCTGTTCTCTTCAATTTGATTTGCCAAGCATAAGTACAAGAAAAAGCTCTGTAAAAAAAAGAAAGGAAAAAAGACAATAGACAGTGCTTTGATTTATAAGTCCATCAAATGCATCCATGCGAGTTTGCTAATAAAAAATGTATCTCCCAATGTGCACACCCTGCCTTTTAAGCCATATATTCTTAATATTCACAAAACCTTTCCCTTTCCTCTCCTTGAAAACTCATAATATTAAATATCTGCAGTTCAGCATCAACAAATCCATCAATGAAGGTGTAAAATAGCACAAATCGATGCGTTTTGCATTTCAAACAACACTGAAGTGAAATCTCCAACACATACACACCTTCTTCAGACCAATGGCACCAAATTCTCCTATTATTGCCTCTGTATGGGCCATCTCTAAGATCAGATAAACTTCTCATATTACAGGGCGGCTGACGGGCGGTCAGCAGAAGTCGCCTTTGCTAAGTACATCTGGGAGCTTTCACAGAGTCCTATGTGCAGCTGCTCTCCTGGGCCTCGAGAGGGAATGGGAAAAGAAATTAAGCCCGAGACGCATACGTTTAATGAGGAGAAGAGAAAAAGCGTGTGAGGAATGGACAAGTGTTTTCTTTCATTTGAAAGAGGGCGATTCTCATTCAAATATTTTTTGAATATAAGAGGGCACGTGAGGAATCGAGCTTATTAAGCTCACATATGCATAATAGGCATGCAAAATAGAAGCAAAGATTTTCAGAAGCTCTGTCACGGACAATGTACAAGCAAACTTTATCCACCCTAATTGGTCTGTGTGTAAAGGTGAAGCGTATTTCAAACCAGTTTCTCACTGGCTGAATGGCAAACCAGTGACCCCTAGGTTGACTCCCAGTGCACAGACACACACCCTTCAGCTCAGTGCAGGACCTGGGGGCGTCTGGTCATGGGAGAGGTTGCGACCGATGTGGAACGAAGGTGTCCGGGCAAAACCAGTCTAATTACTCCATCTCTTCCACAATATTTACATTTCGCCCCACACCAGACCCGAACGCCAGGGCAATCTGTCTACCGCTGACTGCAGCTTCAACTCAGCAGGAACTAGAACCACATGTTGTGGGGGAGTAACACCGAAAAAGAGTGTGTCTGTGTCCATGCATATGCGTGTGTGTGGTAAAAGGGGATATAGGGTTCCCTGAGCCCCAGGCAATTTAATGAAACAATGCAATCTGTTAAAGAACCGAAGTCAAAACAGCTACAGTGGTTCAGCAAAAGCTTTCAAATATTTTTGTGGTTTCTGTACAAAAATAATCATCTGAGCTTTTACTTTTACTAGTCAGGAGGATTTTTCCATTCAGCTGGAAATTAGTTAAAGCTTATCAATTATTGAATTACTCTACCTGATGCATATTTATTTTCTTGCTAAAACAAACTTCAGATGTGAATTCAGCATGGCATGAAACATGTAACAGAATTTGACAAATCTTTTAGTAAAATGAATACATCACTTTATGACTGACAATGGTAAACAGTTGACCATATATAAAAATCTAATTTACCTGATTCTTAAGGACTCTTTTTGTGGCAAGCCATATTAACATTTAATATTATATATTTTTATGTTACTAGTATCATATTTTTGATTACTAATAAGTATTCCAAGAGTGACTAGCATCTTAATATGCAGTGAATAAGTATTAGTAACAGTTGAATAGATGCTTAGTATCAGGGCTGCGTTTACACTGGCACAAAAAAATTAGATTTTTTTTGCTCACATTTGACACAGATCGGAACTGTTGACACGTGTAAACACAAAAATCCGCACAAGATCCGATTTTTTTGCATCTGATCTGAGTCACTTCCAAATGTGGTTTTAAATCAAATACATATCCGATATCTGGACATCCAACCTACGTCTAAACGCACATATCCGATTCCCCGCAGAACTCCCAATGCGAGGGCGACACGTTTGCCTATTAAAATTGCGTTTTAATGCTGGTGTGCTGTATGCACTCACATTTTATCAAGGTGGGAACTTTATATATATAGGTAAGAAATTACGCAACATTCAGGAGCAGGTTTTCAACTTCTCCCACTTGTGCATACTCTCTCTCTCGTTAATTCATTCAAATAAATAGAATCTTACAGCGCTACTTTATTTCACTTCGGAATTCAGTTGTGTCTAAAGTGAAAGTAAAAAAGCGGGCCAAAAAAATCTGATATGGTCAAAAGATTGAATCTCTGCATTAGGACTTGCAACATAAACGCAGCCTAATAGGTATTCTGTTGCTGGTATAGAGAAAAGCAACTATTCCTTCATTACTGTAACACATTTCCTTTTTCCCTGTTGAATTCAATGGTGATCTGTGGTTCAGATATTAACCATTCACTTCTGACTAGAATGAATTCCAATTGTTGCTGGTATCAATTCAGAAAGATTTAACTGAACCATGTATTAGCCATTCTGACTAGTCACTGCATACCAAAGACACACACACACACACACACACACACACACACACAAACAACCTTGCAAGTAGTGTGTTCTAGCATGCAAAGAATAAATATTATAAAGACTATTAAACAGATATTAAACAATTACTACTGGAATAAGTACTAGAATCCAATGAACAATTACTAGTGAAATTGAAAAATAAAAATAAAAAACACTAGTCACAATTGCATTGCTTGTAATTACAAAAACAACTAGTAACAAAGACTATTATTGATTTTGATTTAAAAGAATAAATATTAAAATGGCTTGCCACATTGAGCTCCATTCAGCTCAATGAATGCTTTTCACAAATAGAGAAATAAAAGTGGAGTGTTAGTCCACTACATCAAGAAGAAATAAAAGCAACAGGAATGAAAACCTTTACAAAATTACACTCAAATTAAACTCATGTGACCTAAATGCACAAGGCACTAAAACAAAGCAACAGACATCAGAGACAAAAGCCTCGGAAATATACCAGAGGAACTCACCAAAACGCCAACTTTCAACTATATCCGCGTTGTGCACCAACGAATCCGGTGTAAATCTCTCTCTTGGTGGAGAATGTCTGTTTTAAAGCAATAGAACAACCGGAGCTAGCACTCACTTTCGCGCCCAGTTTGAACAGCAGCGGTAGCGGTAGCAGAAGCGCATGACAAAGCCAGTGTCGGTGGAGCCCTGATCGGCCAATATATTTCATTAATATGGAGGCGGGGACGAGGAGAGGAAGAGGCGGGGGAGGAGGAGGAGGAGGAGGAGGAGGGAGATTGGGGGTCGTATTCATATTATCAGCCAGATTGACAGTCCTTAACTATAAGGCGCTGAATATAAAAATGTGATTAATACTGAATTACAATAAAATATTTTAACTACAGAAGAACTTATTGGTATCGTATTAAATAAAAATAACATTTCTCTTTAAGATGTATTTTTTTAGTCTACATGTTGATGTAACATTTACAAATAATAATAATTATGATATAACTAAGTTATAAATTAATAAATTATTAGTATTATCATTAAGATTTAGATTTAGTCAACATTTTAATGCATCATTCATAAATAATACGAACAATAAAATTATTTATGAATAATAACATTTATTATTATTAATATTAAGAATAAATAATTAAGTATTATTTATTAATGTTACATTAAAATGTAGACTTAATCTAGAAAATCTAAATATTAAAAAATAAATAAATAATAAATTACTATTATTATTATTATTATGCATATATATATATATATATATACAGTATATATATATATATATATATATATATATAAACAACATACAGAACTACCAAATTTTGCTATAAGTTTGACTGCATCATAATAATTGCTGTTAATAGTGTTCATCGTCTGTTTGATTACGTCTTTAATGTATTTTTCCGTACATTTCTGCCATATATACATTAACTAACAGTCACCACTGATAAGCTACTACTAAATATATTGTAGAAACATAATTTTCTGTAAAGTTGCTTTGCAACGATTTGTATCGTGAACATCACTATACAAATAAACATGAATTGAATTGAAAAAAAAATTGAATATTAACCATGCATACATGTATAAAAAACAAAACATTTTAAAACATTGAACAACACTGCACAATTAAAAAAATATATTATTTAGATAAATCTGCAAAAAAAAATCATATTTTACATTCACCCATTCAACACCCCATAATCAGGTCGCCGTGATTTTGCCAAGTAAGACATGTTCCTGGATGAACATAACTGTCCAAAAATATAGACTTAACCCAATCCCTACCCCTAAACCTAACCCTACCCATAATTTATTCCTAAAATCAGATAGCTGATTAACAAGGGTGTAGAAGCACCTAACCCTCATTGTAAGCCTAAAACAGATATTTCCTGAAAAGTTACAATATATTTCATTAATATGGAGGCGGGGACGAGGAGAGGAAGAGGCGGGGGAGGAGGAGGAGGAGGAGGAGGAGGGAGATTGGGGGTCGTATTCATATTATCAGCCAGATTGACAGTCCTTAACTATAAGGCGCTGAATATAAAAATGTGATTAATACTGAATTACAATAAAATATTTTAACTACAGAAGAACTTATTGGTATCGTATTAAATAAAAATAACATTTCTCTTTAAGATGTATTTTTTTAGTCTACATGTTGATGTAACATTTACAAATAATAATAATTATGATATAACTAAGTTATAAATTAATAAATTATTAGTATTATCATTAAGATTTAGATTTAGTCAACATTTTAATGCATCATTCATAAATAATACGAACAATAAAATTATTTATGAATAATAACATTTATTATTATTAATATTAAGAATAAATAATTAAGTATTATTTATTAATGTTACATTAAAATGTAGACTTAATCTAGAAAATCTAAATATTAAAAAATAAATAAATAATAAATTACTATTATTATTATTATTATGCATATATATATATACAGTATATATATATATATATATATATATATATAAACAACATACAGAACTACCAAATTTTGCTATAAGTTTGACTGCATCATAATAATTGCTGTTAATAGTGTTCATCGTCTGTTTGATTACGTCTTTAATGTATTTTTCCGTACATTTCTGCCATATATACATTAACTAACAGTCACCTAACCCTCATTGTAAGCCTAAAACAGATATTTCCTGAAAAGTTATCCCTCAATTCTGATTGGTTGATAGGAATGTTGTTCCAGGATCAACAAGGATGTTGTTCCAGGAACATGTTGTACCTGGTGAAATCACGCTCACCCCATAATCATCAAATGGTCTCCTGCCATTTCAAAGCTTCTCCCAAGCTTTTAGGGCTGAAGGGGGTAAAAGGCTAATGGAGATCAGATTCAGAGTGCCCGGTTTGAAGCAAGAGAGGCATGAATGACGCTCCTGCTGGAGGTATTTGTGTGCTTTCTCGCACACCCAGCGGATATAGTCTTGTACCCACACCTCGGTCTGGTACCAGTTGTAATCCCAACCTCATTCAGAATTCCCTGCTAAAGTCAAACAAACCTCAAGTCTTTGATATTTCCCAAGAAATTATACAAATGTATAGTAAAATTTATTACAAATACACAGACAGGTTACAGACAAATTGGATTTGTCTGCTTGTCTCACACATTTATATTAAATGCATTAAGCCACCTCAAGTGTGCGAGATGTGTGAACGCACCAACACTTATTAAGAAATCTGGCCCTGTTGTTCTCACTTTAGGTGTGAGAGCACAGCAGGAGCAGAGGTGAACGCATAACTAATACGCATAACATAGTACTAATAAATAGCTCTAAATATAACTTAAAATGGCACATGAAGAAGATCATTTAGGCAAAGCATACCACATAATGGATTATTGTTGTACTCTAAACTACAGAATTTTATATTTATTATTATTAGAAAATAAATTAAGGTATGTTGGAAATTTAAAAAATATATATTTTATAATATTATTGCATCAAATTAATTTGTCTGCTTGTCTCACACATTTATATTAAATGCATTAAGCCACCTCAAGTGTGCGAGATGTGTGAACGCACCAACACTTATTAAGAAATCTGGCCCTGTTGTTCTCACTTTAGGTGTGAGAGCACAGCAGGAGCAGAGGTGAACGCATAACTAATACGCATAACATAGTACTAATAAATAGCTCTAAATATAACTTAAAATGGCACATGAAGAAGATCATTTAGGCAAAGCATACCACATAATGGATTATTGTTGTACTCTAAACTACAGAATTTTATTTTTATTATTATTAGAAAATAAATTAAGGTATGTTGGAAATTTAAAAAATATATATTTTATAACATTATTGCATCAAATTACCATCTGAGATGGGTAGGGAAAAAAAAGATTTGTGACAGACAATTTTGCTTTAATTTTCCCTGAAAGACTGTTACAAATGTGCTTCCTACTGTATGCGGAATAACTAGAGGCTGAATCTTTGAGCTCTTTCATAATAGTGCATGAGAAACATAATTTAATGACCTGAATCAAAACAAACTCTCAGAAGACATATTCTAACACAAACCAGCACAACTCCAGATATTCCATCATCTCCCCAAATTACAGGAAATCTAAACACTTTTCTTTTTAGGAGAAATTAAGTTGAAACCATATTTTAATTTTTCAGAAAGTCTAATTTATCTGTAACTAACTGCAAAAGATCTGAAACACATGTTCATCCTTTGCCTTGCATCCATTGTCTTAAGCTCTTATTACTGTTCTTTGCTACATTATTAAAAAATGCACATGTGCACATACACAATGTGTTCTGCGTCAGCTCAAAAAAAATAGAATTATAGAAAAAAATTAAGACATCATTCAAACACCCACAGACACATTTTTTTCAGCGCACATTAGAAAGGTGATACTCACTAATGATCAGTTAAAACTACTATGCAAGGCAAATGAAGACACATCACACACAAAGGAAAGGGTAAATGCACAGTTCCTGCTCTCGTGCCTCCATTCAAAGTTCACTAAAATACCATCAGAATTTATTTGAACCATTTGCTTTTTCATATTTATATATAAAATTTGCCTATGGCCTTACTAAATTTAGTACACAAAATAATTGCATTAAGTAATGAAAAAGCATTAATGACTGTTGTTTTCATTCAAAGGAAAAATGTCTGCTGTTTTTGGAGTAAAAAATGAATTCTGAATCTTTGGTGCAGTCAAAGATGAGCAATTTGAAAGCACAACAGAGTCTTTTGTTGAATAAAACTCTTTTAAACCATTCAGACTATAAACTACTGCTGAGTTATGGATTGAACCAAGCGTTTTCAGTAAAACTCTGGCAGTGAATTGTGATCAGTCTGTAAATTATTTACAATGATTCGAAAAGAAAAGCCACCTCTGATGGTCGGGAGAGAATTGAATCCTTCTTGTGTCCTAAATTCTGAGTCTCAAAGACACAATTATTTTATTTTGGCCACTTATTTATTTCCACCAATAACTTAATGGAGAAATATTCCAAAATGCCTTTCAAACAAACAAACAAGCAAACATTAGAATGCCATATACTAGATGCTCAATCAAACTTAGTATATTTTCAAAAACCACCAGCCATCTCACACAATTTCGCAATTCAGTGCATCAAGACGTATGTGAAACAAGTTTTTGGACAAGAAGTGGAAAAAAGAAAATTGTTCCTTGTGTAAATCATAATATAATCCCAGAATAATTTGTTCATTTGTACTCATAGATAAATAAAGGCTGTGGTATCTGACTAGGATAAATGGGAAACATCTCCTAACATTCAATATCCTTTCTGTCTGGTCATGTCCGCTCTGGTAAAAGCAGGAAGAGAGCAGTAAACAAGCCTTGAAAATATTCAGAGGAGGAAGAACTGATAGGACACACATAACTACCCCCATTCATCAAGAACTCAGTTTTCATTCACTTCACATCAATTATTATGCCAGAGCCACACAAACTGGGGTGAAACATTTGAACAGCACCAACAGACAGCTATAAACCATCACATCCCAGATTTACAGCACACCAGGCAATGTGTAGTCCTGCAAAGTGTGCATGTTAAGTAAATGTTGCTGCCAAGAAGAATTAGGCGTCTGCAGTGTGTCTGCTTGTTGCTCACATTTCAAAAGAAGATAAATACATTCATTTAAAATCATTTCAAATATCTTACAAATTTTCTCCTATATTTGACATAGTAATAAACTACAATATTTTTTTACTAAGTATGAAACTGATTAAAAAATATAAAAATGTAATGGAAGCTGTACAATAAAAAAAACTTGATCTCAAATTTCAAAATCATGGATACTATAAAATAAATATCAGACCTCAGATTTAATCAGCAAGAAACTTGAATGGTGGCAATTGGACCAGTAAAAGACAGTCACTGTTCACTTCGACTTGAAGACACTAAATATTTGAGCACAGACTTCTTTAAAGTTGATCTATGCTCATTATAGAGAAAATAAAAAGGTGGTTTCTCTTTCTCTCTCAATTGAACACAATCACATCACTCCACCCCCAAAAAACAGAACAGTTCCCAAACACAAAACTGTAGTGAGCCCTAGTGGTCACAGAATGTACTCACAGCAGTTGCCGGGAGGTTGCAGACTGTGGTTGGTCAGTTGACACCAGCCCACGGGGAAGATGTCCCTAGAGTCATACTGACACCAGTAATCGAACGCTCCTCTCCAGCCATCAAACATGATGAATATCTTGTCCCCTCTCACCTCTCCGATGGTAGCAGGACAGATGAGGTAGGGATTCTTTCGGTCCACTGCTTCCAGTTTCATACCAGGTTTAAAGTAGCTCTGAGTAGGATTGGGCGGCTCCTGAGGCATTCACACAAAACAGACCGTCCATGTACAAGAATAAATTAATAATAAATAAATAATGTTAAAAATTACATTTTTAAATATTTTATAACAGAAAATTTGTTATTACAGTCATTTGAAATTGTAATGATATTTCACAATATTACTGTTTTAGATTATATAAATGCAGTCTTGGTAAGCATAAGAGACTTTTTTTTTTATCTTAATTATTCCAAACTTTTGACTGGTAATGTATGCAAAAATCTAAACATTTGAATAAAAAAAATGTTTGTTGTAATATTTATTCCTGTCTGAATTTATGTTATGCATACATTATGCAACAAACCCACCACTTTCCATTTATTTCAAAGCTTTATTCATGGATCTATGAAGGGCTTGTTAACATGGTTTGCAAATTAAAGCAATTACCTTTTTAAAGGCTGAAGCTGGAGCCATCTCTGCCCCACTTAATGTTTTTAATAGGAACATGGGCCATGAAGAGGCATTCATTCTGAACCCTAATTATGGGAAATGGGTATTAAACAGAAAATGTATAATGAAAAAAAAAGAAAAATAAGTATATTGCTATTAATATGTACAGCCAAGGGCAAAATTTCTTTTTAAAATCATTATTATGCTGTATGAAAGGGAAACAAACAGATTCTAATCAATTTAGCTTTGTGGGATCTTTGCAAATCACTTTAAAATGACAAAATTTTGATGCCATAACCAACTAATTTAGACCTAAACTGGACTTTGTTTGAATCCTTCATTGCAGAATATTTTATTAATTTTGTTTAAAAAAAAAAACTACTTTACCCAGTGGTGGCTGCAACATGTCTCCACTTTTCTCACACGTGCCGATAGGTTGAATGTCAGAGGAGTCAACCAGTCGCCAGAAGTCATTGGCGCTGTCACTACCATCCAGTCTGAGCCGCAGACGCACACCCATTAACCCCATCACCGTGGCGATACACATTGAGCTGGAATTCCTGGGGTCACAAGCCTCCACTTTCAGTCCCACTTTAAAATTATTACTGGGAGGGACTCTGGACTGGAGAGAGGAAAAAAACAAAACAAAAAGGGAATGAATAAAAACATGAAATGTCAATCAAATAGTGTGATAATTACATTACAAGACAAAACAACATTTCATTTACACATATGTTTTGGGGTCGATGCCATGTGATCCTTCAGAAATCATTCTAATATGTTGATTTGGTGCTCAAGAAAAATTGGTTATTATATTATCAATGTTGAAAATGTTTTTATATTAATATTTTGTGGAAGCCGTGATTTTTTTTTTCAAGATTCTTTGATGAATATAAAGTTCAAGAGAGCGGCATTTATTTGAAATAGACATTGGTACTGTGACTTTTGATTAATGTAATGCATCCTTGCTGAATAAAGTAGTAGCCTAGTAATTGCTTGAAAAAACTGACCATACACTTTTGAAAAGTAGTTTAAATATATAACTTTAAAACATTATTATTATAAACTAATAAATGTATAAATAAAAACAACAGTTGCATTAAATTCATTCTATTTTATCCGTACTTATTAATCTTGTAAGGAGTTAAAGAATAACAAATATATCAGTTTATAACAAATTAAAGTAACCAACCCAGTATGACCCTTTCTTTTGGCAGAAATGCAGCACCATTAAAGACAGAAGAGCTCCTACCTGTCTGAAACAGCTGGGGGAAGCAGGACAGGATGAAGTCTCTCTCAAGTATGTTTCCCAGCTGAACGGCTCTGAGGAATGAGCAGGGGAGTGAAATGTCTGAGATAAAGTATGAGATAAAGTAAACAGTACATGTATTTCTTTACAGGTTAATAAAGAAAGAAAAGGGAGGCAGTACCGGTGAGCTTTTGTGAAGGGCGTGAATCCTCATTGTTCCTCCCTGATTTCTCTTTATTACTGTATTGTTTGTCTCCAAATAAATACAAAGTTAATTCAAAAATTCTGAGAATGATAACAAATAAGTTCCTTAATTATGAAAAAGGATTAACAAAAAAGATGAAGGTTTTAATGTCAAAATGGGATGAAGTAGCAGTTTTTACCTTTCTGGTGGGTTTTTCCCATGGTGACCTGAAGCACCACATGAAGTGGACAGAAACTGGACAGCCAGCACAGCTCTTAAACAGCCAACTGAAAGAAAGAAAGAAAGAAAGAAAGAAAGAAAGAATTAATGAGTGATCACTGCTTGACGGGAAGTGCTGCCTGTTTCTGCACAGTGCTCGGGTATCACAGCAGTGCTAGGAAAGTCCAGCGCTCTTAAAAGGAGCTGACTCACCATGCTGTCATTGTACAAAGAGAGAGCGAGCGAGGTAAAGCGAAAGAAAGAAAAGAGAAAGAAAGAAAGAAAGAAAGAAAGAAAGAAAGAAAGAAAGAAAGAAAGAAAAATTTATTAACAGATACATCAATACCATCCAATATTTTCAAAAATCCAACACAATATTTTTCATTAAACCTACACTATACTGTTGAGGTCAGCCAGATTTTTTTTATTTTTTTTAAATAAATTAATACTTTTATTCAGTAAGGATGCATTAAACTGATCAAAAATTGCAAACGAATGCAGCCTTGATGAGCATAAGTCACCTCTTTCAAAAATATTAAAACAACAAACAAACAACAAACCTCACCATTTTGAACAGTAGTATAAGTACAAATATAGATTCAAAATATTCACGCACACACACACACACACACACACTAATACCAAACTATTCATAGAGTCCAAACATTTCATAATTCTTTTAAAAACATACAAAAATAATATATATAAACCTATATTCAAATCCGTTTTAGTAAGATCCTGTTATTTGTAAATAACAGCCTCTGTGTCTCTTTTATCACAATCGAGATCAGCTTTGGACCATGAGTTCATGAACCCATGCTGGAAACCATATTACAGCATTACGGAAGTCAGGGATTATACTTTATACTCCCGAATGGCATCTGAGTGCAATTTATTCCACCAACATTGTACCGTCCAAGAAAAAAAAAAAGGATTATCACTAAATCACAAATACCTTTAGAGAATCAAAGCGCTCAACTAAGAAAAGGTTTTCTTCTATTTGACATCATAATAAGTTACTGCGGCTTCTGAGGGACCCTGGACTCGCTGATCAAAGCCTCGGCTCTTTCAGCAAGTGATAAGTCACATCTCCGTTTGGGGGAAATTGGCTGCAGCTGACGTCCTGTGCAAGCTGACAGTAGGATGAGGGTCTTCCTTTTTATTCCTCTGTTAGTCCACGTAATGTTTCTTAATGGGATATTCAACAAAGCTAAATTGAAAACAAATACAGACTGAAAAATGGGGTCTTGGCTACAGAGCACCATTTCAGTCCCATCAATATGTGAATTAAACTTTTAAAATACTCTTTTAAAAATGTTAAAATACTCTTTTTTTTACATTCAAGTGAAATGTTGCAAAAGTGAAAGGCTGTAGTACAAATCTAGTACTACAGCATTCAATATTTAATGTTTGTGAACTGAGAAGATGCATATCTAATTTTTTTATCATTTGTATAATTAAGTGTGTTGAAGTTTAAGGCTGTCTTTTATACACAAATGTGAACTTAATAAATATCAAGTGGTTATTAAGGTAAAACTACACACTGAAAATAATGGTGGTGAAACAATTTTCACTTAGAACTTGCTAGTAAGTTTCGCAAATAATTACAAAGAAACGGCAAGTAACACACTGAATTAAATGTGAAATTTTGAAAAAGAAAGCCTGACAGTATTTTCTTGTAAAATATAATCCAATATTATTAATAACTTTGAAAAGTATTTTTTTTCCCAGTGCATTTAGATATGTTAGATATGTTAATATATTGCCATAAAACATTTAAAAATAAAAAATCACTAGAAATATAAAGGCAATTTTGGAATATTGGGACTATACAAGGTACTTTCAAGAGATGTGCAATTAAAAAAAACATGCATTTCTACTTTATTTCTTACTTGCTTATCCTGCCAAAGTTTTCAGCAAAAACTCCAGATGATGCTAAAACCAAAAATTCTCCCAAAAAAAAAAATTAGTTTTTGCTGGGAAAAAGAGATAGAATCCTTTCAATGTCACACCAGTGTTTCTGCTCTGAAACTACTAGCCACTTGTGTCCAGATAGCAGACAACCTCTCGCTCTCCCCCTCTTCTCCTCCTCATTCTTCTGTCTTAAGCTGTGAATCCCATTCAGAGAGTCGTCATAAAGATTCCAAACTGCCGTAAAAAGGTCATTAGCCAATGGGCATTTGTGGGAGTCTGCAGTAGTACACGAAAAGGATTCCAACACCTCCCATTAACAGATGATGGCTACGTTTTGTGGTCTCTCTCTGACTGTCTGTCTTTTCAAGGTCCTTGCACCACACCCCTGAGACAGGAAACTTTCTCTTTTGACAAAGCTGCTTTAAATTAGAAAGGGGGTGAAAATAGATATTTTGAATTCACAAATAAAGAGAATGTGAAGAGTTGCAGATGTAATCGATCTCAAGCATTGATGTGATGTTTTCATTGGATAGTGCTGGTAAAGTTCTGGTTTCATTGAATAGTGCTGGTAAATAAAAAAAAATGCATTAAAATAATGAATGCAAAACCTTTTTAATAACAGATTATTATGTAAAAATATTGTTATACAGAATAATGCATATATTGTTCTGTATTGTTACAGGATTAATATAAATGTTTTATTTATTCATTTTCATGCAGTTTTCATGTGTAAAAATGTGTTCCTCCACATTATTATAGTTAACTATAAAACTAAAACCATAAAAAAACATTTTCCTCTAACTAGAAATAAAATGAGCGTTAACTGAGATTAAAAAAAATCATACAAATTATTTTATTTCAGCTAGTTGCCAAGGCAACATTTCTCATCTTAATTTAGTTTAACTTGATCTAAAATAACTAAAATGTAACAATAAATAAAAAAATAAAAAATTATAGACATATATAGGCTAAAAAAAAATAAAAATTACAAAAAATCAACAAAATTACTAGAACTTCAACTAAAATTAAAATGGAAAACATAAAAATAAAAACTGATTCAAAATATTAATAAAAACTATATTATCTTAATTATAATAAAATGACACACAGATTTGAATGATGCATTGAAAATTACATTTAATTGAATGAAATATTCTATTATATTAAGCATGTTGAAAAGAAAAAAGAAAAATTATTTTGATAACTTTTTCTGAGACAAAATTATGTGTCACATAAACGGTGAATTGCCCTTCTGTCATTGGTGGGACAGATGCTACTATCATAAAGGCAGTGTTGAATAACTACAATTATTTTCATTCCTTTATTAAGCAAATTTATGCATGTAATACATAACACATATATCTGTGTTAAAGTATATATGTACTTTCAGATGCACTGTAAATAGTTTCCCGCATGCACTCAACACAAGTGCGCCAATTAAAGAGGCAGGAAGTTCTTCAGTTCTGGGAATAACAGCGCACGCACACAGAACATCATCTTATATGTAACGTGCATTCATCTTCCGCATCAGTGTGACCACTGTGCTATTTAACAATCGCATTAGATGCAGAATACACTGCAGCACAATTGATTCTCTAAAATAAATATTTTAAAAAATGCACCACTTATGTTTGCTCACCGTGTAAGGTCGGACAGTGCTGCTGTGCTGCTTTACTTTCTATTGGGTCGAGGCCGCCATGTTTCGCACATCCGCGCATGTCCAGCTGCATCTGTGCCTTCAAATTGATATCAATGGAACATTGAAGAACTACAGATCATTTTGTATGGATGAAGGTGAATTTCAAACTCCCAATATTACCTTACAAATGCACGTTTACACGCAGAAGCGATCTGAACTGAATTCGAACGACATTATAAAAATCGAGTAGAATGAAATTCAAGTGGACGTGTGCTGTCTTGCTTAGGCCTACAGATTGTTATTGAGTTGGGGAAAAAAGCTAGAAAATCTACACGAGGAATATGAAGGTGTTTAATGTACTTTGCAGTTGCAATTAAACATGACCTAACAATAAAAATGTCATTTATTAAGCCTTCATCATAATAATTAAACGAGCATCAATTGTCCATTATCTGGTTTCATATTGCGGCGAAGACGCATAGTTTATCATTACGTATAATTTTTTAATTATTCAAATGATCTATATATTGATTAAAAAAAAGTTTTGATAAAAAAAAAGGGTTTGCTACTGTGTGAAATTGTGTCTCATTAAATATGAGTGACTGCTGTAAATAAAACGTATGAACAAAAACCATGGTATTTCTGTTATCTTGTCGGGATATTATTTATTAATTTATTTGTAAGTTTCATGTATCGCCTCTGATACGTTTTAAATCAGAATAATCGCTAGATGGCACCATGCACTTTTCCCGAAAAATCACTCCATGCAGTAAACCTGCCTGTCTCGAGATTTCCAATACTGGAAATTATAAAAAAAAATAAAAAATTCTTCTTAATGATTTTTACCAGGGAACAAAGTCGGCATTTTTGCATGTAAAATAGGTTGATTAGGCTATGATATTCTGGCAAGCTGCTCTATAACAACAACAGCAACAACGATAATAATAATAAATAAACTTAATAATAAAACATTAATAATAAACAAATTAATTAATATCTCAAAGCTACAAAACTAAAGATCAGTCGCAATAAGTAGGCTAGAGATTACATAGAGCGTCAAAAAGGAAAAACCTAAAGGCACAAGATAGATAGACCTAAAGGCACAAGATAGATGGATAGATGATAGATAGATAGATAGATAGATAGATAGATAGATAGATAGATAGATAGATAGACAGATAGATAGATAGATAGATAGATAGATAGATAGACGTTTTAAAGCATAGGCTATAACAACAATTCATAATATTCAGTCATAATTTATAAAGGCTTCTTTATTTATAAAGGCTTATTCTTTCTCTTCTCAGCAGAGCTGTCTGCTGAATTGATCTTTCAGCTCAACCCACTCACACACACACACACACACACACACAGAGCGAGAGACACCAGGCACGGCCTCGCCAAACGAGCACATCAATTTGAATACATGCATGTATGAAATGTAACACATCCGAGCAGGAATGCATATTTGCTCAACCGAACCCAGCCAAAGACGACCCTTCGCTTCAGGACCATTCTGAGCATTCCTCCATCGTGATTGGCCACAGAGGGGTTCGGTTCGGACGCTATTGGTGTGAGCAGTCCGCCACTCAGCTTGGTGCCGCTTCGCCTGAACGCCAAATTATAGACCCTACTACAGCGAAGGCCTGGCTCATGAATATTAATTAGATTACGTAACTGGACGCACTTTCAAGGTTTCCAGGCAACGTCAGAGTGACTTGCTTAATATTCATGAAGCGAGCCTTCGCCATACTGCGATCCGTAATTTCGCGTTGTTAGGTTGTCAATGGCTCAGAATGAAGGTGGATACTGTTGCAGCTGTGATGATGGGTTACCACTGCAGGTGAAAATGAAAACATCGTTACTCGGCGACGCGAGAGGACAGTTTGCGCATCGTTGCCTTGGACTTAAGTGAGTATTCTAGTCGGAGCTCTTTCCATAAATGTACAATATTGTCAATGCGCTTGGTTTTTACGCTGGATGTTAGATGTTTGTGGCTGTTACATCGTTGGTGCTTCGCACAAACAAGAGCACCTCCTGCCCACACACTCCAAGTCACCTGTTATCAATTATGTCATGCGTTTAAGACTGTATTGGTTATGTAAATTTTTTTGTAAAAAAAAATCTTTTTTTTAACCGCACCATATTTTTTTACTGTTCGTTTAAGAGTGGGTGTGAGTGGTGTGGGCTGTCAGTCATTTCTTGATACTGTCAGGTGGATAAGATGCTTAAAATAATGATAGAACTTTCATCCACCTACGAATATTTCCAGCGCGCGCACACACTTACGCACGCGTATACCGCACAACACATCAGATGCAGACATGCGCCGCTTTTGTGCACAATGCACAAACATACTAGGAGCTGTCGGTGTCACGACATGACCTGCGAAACGCATATGAAAATGCATTTAAGTGTAAAAGCAACGGGTACTGCCCACATATCAAGCGCAGCTGATACCTGTCGCACATCTGAGGTGATTGAGTTTATGTCCATCTGTTGTTTTTTTTAGCACATTACATCACTGACTTCTGGTTTGGGAGAGGATTCTCAGACTGTCAGTTCACCCACCTGTAATTCTCATTCAGAGCTATGTTGTTTTGCTATTCCAAAAACTGTTATAAAATTCACAATGATCCATCCTGAAGAACTGTGGCCCTTGTTTATTATCACCTCAGAGAAACCGAATCATGACAATTTTACACACATCCTGTCTGAGTGAAATGAGACAGAATATGAGCCATAATCAATGTCATTTCATGCATATGCATGTGAAATATACATTAGATGTAAACATTGGATATGCCACTGATCTGATGCATATGCATGTGATATATATAAAATAAAGATGCAGTATGCATGAATAACTATTTGACACCTTCCCTGCAAAACCTCTGTACTCTTTCTCTTCAGGTGAGCAAGCCTATGTGTGTGTGTCTGTGCATAGTGTATTAGTTTGCAGGAATGTGTGTCAGTGTGTGTGGATTATGAGAAGAGCATTGTGACCAACCGGGAGCAGATTTTTGCTGCAATGACCCGTTCGGGCCCCGATTTCTGTCCCATTCTCTGGCTTTCTGCTCCTCTCAGCCCGGATATGCACCACCTCGGCATCTTTTGACTTCATGAAGATTCCTGACATCGGTAATGTGATGAATAAATTTGAGGTCCTTGGGATTGTAGGAGAGGGTGAGTGCATCTTTTGTTAAAATCCTTCGATAAAGAGAAAAATGCATCAGTATCATTGCTTATAAAACAGTTGCTTGTGTATATAAGCCATAAATGGTATAAATCGAGCTTATGATGCTTTTTCTTTCTTTCTAAAGGAGCCTATGGGGTGGTGCTGAAATGCAGACATAAGGTAAGACATGTTTATGCAGAAACCTGTTGGTCAGCATGCTAAGTAGAACTGCAGAAAATATGTTGTACGGTGTATTTGATCCATGCGAATTAGATATATTCTGTAAACTAGGTAATTTTTGATGCTGTTTTTAAAGTATAATATCCAGTTTATAACCATCTGGGCGAAGGACACTTATAGACCTATACTGCTTATGCAAAAAAAAACACACTCCTTTCTGTTAATGTAATTTGTAGAGGGCAGGATAGTTTCTCATTTTACCCGTAAGGAAAAACTGCCTAACAGAGTTAACCTTTATGGGCCTTGTGACTGTAACTTTCCCAGAAGAGTTGCACAACATATCTAAACTCCTTAAACGGTACATTTGTTGAGATATTTCTTTAGAAATATATTTTCAATTGTAATATGGCATTGTTCCCTAGCAACTGGTTCTTTTAAAATTGTGGGCTTCTCCAAATGCATTGCTTGTGGCCTAGTTGGCAGATTTGCTTCATTGTTTGGGAGGCATTTTCAGACAGTTGAACATCGCTAGACTAACTCACAATAAGGTAAATATAGGCATATTTTCAACCAGTAGGAAATGCTTTTATTAAAATTGCTGCTGTGCTGTTGGGAGGTGCAGGGCGTTTTTGTATCATCCATTATGCAGTGATTTTGGCGCATTTTAAGTGTTAGGTGCTCAATCCATCCATAGCATTGAGCCTATGACACTGCTATTGAGGTGTTTGTTCAGTATACAGTAGTTTGCATCTGAACGGAACCAATGACACAGAGTTTGAAGACATATACCAGATTTAGTATCAGAGTATTTTTCAGTTTTGAATAAATGCTAAGCACAGATTTGCACATGATAACCCGCCTTTTACCACATTTATATAAATCAGAATTCAAAACCTCTAGATAAATTTTTTTTATTATCAAAACTACCTGTCTGTTAAGGTTATTTTCATAGTCCCTTTCTGTGTGTCCTCGATGCTGTTGGAATTTGAGTCATGGTTGCATGCCCAGGATGTGTCTTCACGCCTGGGCAGACAGCATCAGTGTGGCTGGATGCCTGGCTAGATGATGAATGACAGTACAGTGCAACAGAATGGTTAGGGCTCATTACACTTTAGATTTCACTGACCTCGACGCACACACCCCAGAGTTAACTTAACACTGATACCATGCAAAATATGCATGCTTTTTTCTGTAGGCATTATATTCATGTAGTTACATATGTCTTTTTGAAAGCACTTTAAAGGTCAAAATGAAAGTCAGAAGTTTGTTTGTTTAAATGTTGGCATGTGGAACTGTCACTAAATCAGAGGCTAGTTGCATATCTCCAGTATATTTATTGATTTTGATGTAAGTTATGTTAAATAATCATGGATTGGAATGGTGGAGAATTGATGATGGAAAGGAAATAATCCAATCATATTTCTATGCATAATTACATTGTCCCACAAGTTCCCATGCATCATTGTTATGATAATGAGGCAGATAAATTCAGCAGCAAGTATACTCCTCAGCCTGTGCCAGAACAGAAAACCGGGCTTTTGCTTTTAGTAATTGGTCAGTCAGCGCTTTCCCTCCTCCATTAAATGCATTCAAAATTGCAGCTGAAATCAAATCATAGAATGACCGTTTCTTTTTTGTTGTATTCGGTCTTGTTTTTCTTTCACCTATCATTATTCTACAACGCAAATATGCCTGGAATCTATTTACAGATATTCAGAATGGCACCGCTCATGAGATAACTGTGCTAAACTTGGATTTCTTTACATACTTGATTAAGAACAGTATATTTGAGTCTATGAAAATAAGACTGTTCACCCTCATTAGGAGGCTAGATTAAATTTGTCTTGCCTTTTGGATATTTTTGTTATAGAATAGAATACAACATAATAGAATAGAATAGAGTTAGTTCTGGTCATTTAATTTGATTGAAACACTATTTCAGTCTTTGAACTTCAAAAATTCACATTTAATGGAATGTGTTGCTGGCCATTTCTTTTTAATTATTTGTAAATTTACTAGCAATTTCTGAGTGAAAATAGTTTCAAAGTAATTTTTTAAGTGCTGCCTTGGTGAGCATAAGACATTCTTTTCATAAACATTCAAAAAAAATCTTATTAACCCCAAACTTTTAAGTGGTTGTGTATACACAAAATAACTTGCCATGTTGTGTCTAAAATGTAAATGACTGAATATTATTTTCTCATTTATAGAACTGTTGCATAAAGGCAATCGATGCCAAATTCGCAATTTTGTGCTGTTGTACTGAGCCATGCAGATATTCAGCTCTTTTGCATACTTGATATTGCTTGAATAGAATAGAACAGAATAGTTTTTTTTCTTGCACTCTTTTACATAAAAATAATATTGAAACAAGCACCATTAATGTAAATATTGATTTACATAAAAGCACATCCCATTCACATATTTGTCAAACCTATATATGGATACAGTGTGCATCCCATATTCCCTCATTCTCATATAAACAATCCATTTGTGCATTCATACAAACAACGCATTGTCATACATCCACTTAGACCCTTAAATAGAGATTGCACGTATTGTTCAATATTTTAATAGGCATAGATGAAAACTTGAAGCTGGTAAGTCTGCTCTGGGAAAACCTGAATCTTGTATTAGGAGGTGCATCTTTTGAGCCTGCATGTTAATAGAGGAACAGGATAGATGGGTAGTTATTAACTCCAGTAATTGTCGTAGTGGTTTTTACAAGGCAAAATATTATTAGATTAGCATAACATGGTTATATGCAATGATGTAAAACATGTACAGATGAATATAAAATCAAATAAATAATCATCTTAGCTTTAATATTTGATTTATTCATATTCAGATTTTGTGTTTGTACTCATTAATATGTGTGAAGCAAAACATATTCATTGTATTTAATGTTTAGTTACGATATGTACTTCCCTAGAAGTGCATTTTGAGATGCAAACCTTTAAAAAGCTCAGCGCTTTACTCCTCACAGAAAACGCTCTTGTTTCTGACTATTGGCATTGGCTTCTCTATTGTTTCTCTCAAGTCTACCCAAGTGATGTTATCCCAGCGAGTAGGGGCTATGAAAGGCCCTTTGTGCATGACCAAACACAACAAGAACTGCTGTTTGTTCTTGTCTTTGGTTGAGATATTCTTGTGTACTTATCATTTAGTAGTTTTCGCATTTTAACAAACAAAAAGCAGTTAATATACTTGTGTTTTTGTCAGTCAAATAGTCTGAATGTCCTTCGGTCTAGTGCAATGGTCACTTAAATTCTATTAGTGTCTCCGCACTTTTGTTTCAAGCTTACTTCATTAAAATGAGTGAAAAGACATCAAATGCATGAAGCTAGGCAGCAATTTATTTATTTATCAGCAATGTGCAATCACACCCACACTGATTAGCATTTGAGCATCTCATGTTTTAAGATCTATTAAATGACTGTTTGATTTTGCAGTTGATGTGAAGCTCAATAAGGGTGTTTTATATGCTCTCTTCAGACGTGTGTAGACGTGCGAGGCCTGTGCGGTCCTGTGAGTGAGGGGGATCATCTGAATTTAAAAGCTTGTTCCCTTGGAGAAGAATATTTAGTTTTATAGCGTATCAGTCGAATTGAGGGCAGAGGAGGAAGAGGGGACGTGAGTGTGCATTAGCATTAAATGGGTCACCTTGAGTGGGAACGCTGGTTGTGGAGGGCTGTGTTGAGATGACTGTGCAAGGCACTGTGGATGAGATTGTGTGTGACAGAAATGCCAAAACAGAGAGATATTGTTTCGTTAGGAAAGATAACATTTTGCATGTGAAGCTGGATAAAGAGTTATTATATTATAAACATGCTGCTTTGATTTGTGATTTTATTTTTTTATTTTAAATTTTTTTATTGTTCATGGCTTGGATGACCGAATATGATAATTGAAGTTGTAGTTCTTGCAAGGCAGAATCTGTACTGATATACTTCAAACATCAATTATCTTAAAATTAGTGCTGTCAAGCGATTGCGATAATAAAAAAAAATGTGTTTACGTAATATATGTGTGTGCTGTGTATATTTATTATGTATATATAAATTGACACACGTATGTATATATTTCAAAAAAATATGTTATGTTTATAAATTAAATATATTTATATATAATATAAATTATATGAATATAAATATATACATGTAAATATTTTCAAAATATATACGGTATGTCTGTGTATTTATATATACAAAATAAATATACACAGTACACACACATATATTATGTAAACAAAAACTTTTATTTTGGA
>NW_015544143.1:606936-610499 GCF_001515605.1 Sinocyclocheilus anshuiensis | reverse complement strand
TTTTGGATGCGATTAATTGCGATTAATCATTTGACAGCACTACTTAAAATATTAAGTAATTATAACCTGAATCACTTAACATACATTCTTGTTCTAAATTTTTAGGTCAGAAATGTTATTTTATTCATCAAGGATGCCTTAAATTGCACCAAAGTGACCAGGGGTGTATTCCAGAAAGCACGGTTAACTTACCTTCAGCTAAACCCTGAACTTTAGGTTGATTAACCCCAAACCTTGCTTACTCGAGGTATGTGGTTCCAAAAATGTGTCCAGGAGTAAGTTCATTCAACTCAGAGTATGGTTCCTGGTTAAGACTCAAGACATTCTCAACAGAGCGATGAATCGACGAGTCACTATGGAAACGGACGCTAAGAAAAAGCATGCCATGCTGTTTCTTTCTTCTTCTTTTGTTCAATGGTCGTTTACATCACCACCTAATTGATGGTTGCGCAGTCATTTTAATTTTTTTTCCGTTTAATCTTTAATCCTTGAGAATATGAATTATATTGTTTGTTTGATGCTAATTATATATTAAGTCATATCAGATAGGTATTTTGATTTAGAATTTAGACATTATAGAAAATGCAGATCCATGTGTGAGATAATATAAAATGTAATAAATATATATAATACATTAAACATTACCTTGTCATAGTGTTATATAATTTATACAGATAACTGTTATATATGCCAATAAAATAAATATAATAACCATATTAGCATAATATATTACCTTATTTATCATTAACATATCATACAAATATATATATATATTTTATTTTATTTATTTATTTTTTTTTTCTTCTTCAAATAAATGCAGCCTTGGTGTGCACAGGAAACCTTTTTTTCAAAAACAATTAAAAAAAAAGAAGTGTACATTCCAGCTTTGTTTTGTAGGTCATTTCAGTTTTAGGTGTGCTACCTTTTTTGCCATTTGTAAGCGTCTTCTAAACTTTTATTAAACCTTTGATTACATTTAAGATGAATTGAAACCAGTCTTCTGAAGATCTAAAGTCTAAAAAAGGCCAAGGGTATTAAAGCACTGGATTTGCCAACACAAATTAAATTGTGAGCAGTGATTAATTTTAGTGTCTGGCTGGCCAGACTTAATCTGCAACCGACAACTGAGCCTATGTTATAAATGAAAAGTGTTTGTCTCCTTCGCATGAGCATAATTTTATGAGCAGGAATGGTGCTTTAAATCCGGCGGCAGGCATGGTAATAAATTGAAAACATCATGAAAGCTTAAAATGGATTCTAATAATAGCACTTACATGTGCCTGTGTCATTGTGTGGCTCTCAAGGCTAAGCTGCCCCACCATGTGTCTAATGTAAACATGCCTGTGGTATTAACAACGGCTGTGTAATCAATGGAACACAATCAATATGTGGGACATTCTAGTTCCATTGTGCTGTATACTCTACTGCCCAGAGCTTACACAACACTGCAGGATTGTCAGACAGTTTAGGGTTCGTGGGAATGAAAAAAGCTGAATCAGCCTGGTCAACAAAATCTTTTTGGGTTAATGTCATTTTAGTTGCAAGTTTTTTTTTTTCTTAATGCATTGAGATTTACTTTTACACTCTGAGACTCTTTTCCTATTAATTTCATGTTCAAATTGTCGAAATTGACCTTATTTATGGTCCTGCTTTTATTGTGCACAATTTATCAGTGCATGTTATCAAAGAAAACCTTTTTTGTCTTCATCATTTCTCTTCATTTTACATTTAGATTACCTTTGCCGTCAGCCAACGCTCATTAAAAGTTAATCTTTAGAAACACAAATGATTTAATTAAACTGTTACATGCAAATTTCTTGTAGTAACCTTCAAAATTAATATCCATTCTCCATCCTGTACTTTATGTACATGGTTTGTTGTCTAAATTCATTTGAGATGTTATTTAACATGACTGATTTTAGTTTTTAGTGTATGTAAAATGCACTACTGTTCAAAAGTTTGGAGTCAGTAAGTTGTTTTAATTAATACTTTTATTTATTAAAGTTTATTAAGGATTCATTAAATTGATTAAATGTGACAATAAAGGCATATATAATGTAAGAAAAGATTTTAAAATAAAATAAATGCTGCTCTATTTGCCACAAAAATATGAAGCAGCACAGCTGATAATAATAAGAAATGTTTCTTGATCATGTGACACTAAAGACTGGAGTAATGGCTGCTGAAAAATCAGCTATACCATCACAGGAATAAATTACATTTTACATAAATTCCATTTTAATACAGAAAACAGCTATTTTAAATTGTAATAATATTTCACTGCTTTTACTGTATTTTTGATCAATTAAATGCAGCCTTGGTGACCAGAAAATCCTTTGAATAGTATGTGAATTGAAATTCAAAGTGTGCACTCTTTTTCTTCATTACAAACAAAAAAACTCTCCCCAATAGATTTCCCTTAATGAAGCACTGACAAAAGTAAAAGGATTTAATACCATTCCATGAATGGAAAAGATATCAAATTTAGCTGTGAACTACTCTGTTTCTCCTGGAGGCAAACAGGGTTTGGGATCACGATACCTTGCCAGCTCAGGAGCCCAGCTTGGCATGAGAGATGTTTTGTTTCCTGGCTTAGCAGCAAGGACAATTAAGGTTGCGCCAGCTTTGTTGGCAATATGAAATTAGATCTGTGCTGTTTTTCAACAGCGTAGTTGTACCAACCATACAGATGTTAGAAAGGATGCCAACATCATTATTAACAAAAGCGATACTTAAAGTTGGCTGACTACGTGTTCTGCTCTATTTTATGGTTTAGCTGTCAGTAAAATTGCATGTAATTATTTCCTAAATAAGTTACTGTAACAGTACCATGAATTTAGTAAGAACATGTCTATGCACAGGTCTCTGTAAAGTTAAACTATTGACTTTTTGCACTCATGTTACCCTCTCGAATGATCTGACCTCCCACCCTCTGAACGCCACAATGGCTGTGAAGAAAGCGGTGACGCTAACGGAATTAAAACAAGCTTGCCGCTTGTAATTCTGCTGTCTGCCCATGCTAGATTTATAGACACACAGGCTCTCATGGACCCCCACGTGAGTAACAGTAATGATATATTGACTGCTCTGAGTGCTTTGGACCCCCATCAGCCCCTCTGCTGGCCATTATGTTCCCATCAACAAACCAAAGTCAACGGCCTGTCTTTCACAAGTACACCTGACCTATACATTAACATGCTGTAATCCAAAACGGAAACAACAAGCTAAAGATCAGATTACCTGTCACCAAATATCAGATATGTCATTGTTTGATGTCACTCTGTATTATCACAGGATTCTGTCTGGAAGGTAAAAGCATATTTTTAGTGCATATGCACTTTTGTAAATACAATTATGGGTTGGTCTCCATGGTTATTAGAAATATGAGACACAGACGCTGTGTGTGGTGGGTTTCGAAGCTGTGAAAGTCTCAGCTTCTCCATAAACACCTTTCAGATCTCCCCAACCCCTCCGCTTTCTTCACTGTTCATGACTCATTTACCCCCTATAATATTGAAAAAGCTAAAATTGTGATTCCTAAATGATGTTGTGTCCCACCACAC
>NW_015544143.1:595727-605316 GCF_001515605.1 Sinocyclocheilus anshuiensis | reverse complement strand
CCCCCCCCCCCCCCCCCCAGTTTGTTACACAATGCCAAAGCAAACCTTTATAGTTTAATATAGCTGCAAGCAGCATTTACCAGTGTTCAAGCATTTTAAGACCGTCAAGCAATTATATACATTTTAAGATGATTTTACCCAAAAAGACTGAAAAATAATAAATAAAAACACTAGAAAAATTATTTAATGGTTTTTTACTTTTGAACAGTAGGTGGCGCTGCTCCCAAATTAATGTGGTGTGGTTAACTAGGTGTGACGATGACACACACATAGTTTGGTGCCAATATGACAAAGAATTGCAGGAACAGCCTTAAATCTTTAGAGCCTTTTGCCATTTTTCATATCTTCTGACCACTAGGTGGCACTGTGCTGAAACTGTGCAGGTAACCTCAGGACATGGTTGTCATTACAAACTCCAAGTTTGGTCTGAACACAATAAAGCATTGAGGAGATATAGCCTCATGTTCACTTTGGCGAGCTCTTTGTCAAGTTCATTTGTGCGTTATTCAAAAACGGTTGGGTCTTATGAAAAAGCTTTTGATAACTTTTTGTTAGGACCATCTGAAGATGGCCTGTATCAGTTTTGGTGAAAACCAGACAAACCATCTAGGACAAGTTAAAAAAAGTAGCTTTTTTACATAATGTCACATATTTAATGAATGGTTTGATTGACAGCAGTAGTTCTAGAGGCAAAGTTGTTCAGAATGAGCAAATCTAACATATGATATGAATATTGTGTGTACATGTGAAACACTTTGTGATATACGAAGAGTAAAACCTGATAATGCCACAGATTTCTTTCAAATTTTTCACAGACCTCTAGGGCCATGAGTCAAACAGCCCCATCGGGTTTCGTCATGATCGGCCTCCGTTGACCTTGTCTAATGGGTGCTCAAATTAATTGGCCGATGGCGGCCATGTTTTTCGAGATACGCATAGACATGGATGGCACCTTGGATAAAGACACTGTGGGCCAAATTTCAAGTCAGTTGGACTAACAGTTGCATAGTTACAGCCATTTTCATGCTTTTTTTTCCTTTTATAGTGCCACCAAGTGGTCAAACTTCCCAATTCTTTTAATTTGATGAAAGATTGAGCTCATTCATATGGGTTCTGAGTTTAGTGAAAATATCTCATTCCGTTCAAAAGTTTTTCGTGCGTTTCTCCTGTGAAACACAAAAGGAGATGTTTTGAAAGTCAGTCTGGTCCAAACGACATTGAACATAAGGTTAATATTTTTGTTATTTCAAATAAAGCTGAAATAAAATATAAATATTAGATGTAACGCTTGTACTAAAACTAAACAAAAATTAAAAAACTTAAATTTAACAAAAATTTGAATTTGAAAAATTTGCATGGGCAACTAACTAAATAAGGTTAAATTGAAAAACTAAAATTATTGACTGGAAATAAATAAAAATTTAAACTGAACTTAAACTGAAACAAATTAAACCTATATAATAATATTTGGGGGGAAAAACATGATAAACATTACAAAAGCACAAGCACAATTGATCATAACATGCTGTTACCCTGACTTCCTGCTCAGGGTCATCCTGAAAAGGAACCCCATATTGGAATATGTTGCCACTGTACTAAGCGAACAAAAATTATTTTAAAATCAAAGGACTATAACCATAGTCTGACCAGTGTTACCAGATTGGGTAGGTGGGTGGTTTTTAATTTGATTGTGCGGGTAAAAATTGGTTTGAGCAGGTGGACAGGATTTGGGCTGCTATGGGGTCAGTTTGGCAGTTTTCAAACATCTAATTTGTATAGGCTAATTGGTTAACAAACAAAACCCAAGTGTGAATGTTAGGGATGCACCGATACCACTTTTTCCAGTACTGTGTCCTGCACTTATCTTAAAAATGAATTTAAGTTTTAGCTTAATTTTGTGCTTTTAGTTTTGTTTTTTATCTGTTTATAGCTCAATTTATTTGTATTTTATTTAGTGTATTATTTAGAGTATTTAGGCAACATTTCTATTATTCACTTACATTTTTAATGTAATATTTATATTTTAATTAATTTCAGTTAGCAGTAATATATTTTAAAGTTTTGGTTTTCATTAAAATAACAACACTGATAGTGTGTATTTTGATGTATTATTCCACGCATACAGAAAATCTAAATATTGTGTAGTATACATAGTATAATATAGTATATAGTATACAATATACATACTTTAACACATATAGTATAATACATACTGCAACAGAAGTTAGAGTAGTATGCTGGCATTCCAACTAGCCATAGCCATAAAGACTACTTTTCATAAACTAATAATTTGTTGATGATAGATAAAAGTCATGTGGAAATTTGTCACTTTACTAAATGCTGTTTCATAGTGACTTCAAGCATGGAGGTGGCATAGTTACAGTCAAACCCAAATTTTATTCAGACACCTTCAGCATTTCTCACATTATCACAGTTTATTCGCTATAGTTTAGAAAATGGTAATACAATATAACAAGAACTCAGAGTTAAACTGTGTCAGAACAAATTCAGCTTGATAATGTTAGATAACTTTGATAGAAAGATATGTAATGGATTACAATCAAACCAAAAATTAGACAGCTGTTAGTATGACAGTATTTACACAACTATCAATACTTAGTCGGGCAACCCTTAGCCTTAATGACAGCCTGTAGTCTCCTGGGCATGCTGTCACCCAGCTTCATGCAAACCTGAACTTCAATTTTTTTTTGTAGTATCGGTATTGGTGCATCCCTAGTGAATGTACTGCATCCAATCAGTCATCATGATGTTACTAAACTCACATGGCCAGTCACTAAGGATCAGCTGGCAGATGTGATGATTCATGAGTGACATGTTTTTAGTGTGATAAGGGATCAGATTTTGAATGTATCATTGTGGATCACAATGCCAGAGTGACCTAAAGTTACAGTAAAAGTTACACAGTAAAGAGTGGGAGAGTGATTCCACTCTCAAAACGTGAATTACACCTGTGGAGGGAGATGACATGAAATCAGCGCACGGCCGAATAATTTAATCAAAATTGAAACTGAACATGGGACTATACAATCCGAAGACTGGAATATCTTTGAAAGGATTTTTTTGGACTTGATTAGTTTTGACTGTGCAAAGTTCTGTATTATGTTCTACAATATGTACTTCACAAAAGACTTCCTCTAGTTCTGTCTGAAGTTAAAGTGCGACACAAAGGCAAGAGCATTATTTTTGTTGTTAATTTTTTATTGTCGGCTTATCGTACAGTATGAAAGACACAGTTTTGAGTGTCATGGTGTGTGCATGAATAAGTGTGAACTACCTGCTAATTCCGATCACTTATATTGGGCACTTTTTGCATTTAAATTGGCTTATTCTGACTGTTGACATTGAAAAGTGTTGACAGTTTTTTCAAGGGTATTGGTTAATTTCTTGATTGTCATTTTGAAATAGTGTCTGCCTGCATATTTTAGTCATATTTGATAACCCTCTTTAATGCATTGGCCCTGATTTGATCCGTTTTCCTGGGAAATGTATCTATTTTTTTTATTATTGTGTCATCATTATTTTGTTTTAAGGAGTTAAAAATGGTCCCTATCAACCTAGATTGACATGGCAATAACATTCTATCACACTATTTTGACAGTTGGGCATTTTTTGTTGGAGTGGGTGGGTTTTGGTGAGTTTTTGGCAACACTGGGTCTGACTAGTCTAGTCTTATACTAAAAGCCTAGGTAGGCCTGACCGTGCACTGTAATTAAAGCAGCCAGGTTGTTCTGCAAGTAGACCATGCAGGGGTCTGGGTTACTCAATATAGAAAAGCTACTCCCTTATCCAGCCCCACATGCATGCTGTGCCTCTTAATCATTTCTGATCATGAATCATATCTGTTCATGACAAGCTGTGCTTAAAGTGAAAATGACTTGTAGTTCCACTGCGGAGGAGAAGTATGAGGAAGCCTTCAAGGCACTTGCTACTGCACCGGAGGCGTCAGGTAGAGCTAGTGCCTGGATCCAGCCTTGTTGTAGGAGTGTCAGTTGAGATTTTCTTTCAGTCTAATTGCAGCTGGTTCAAATGCTGGCCTCAGGGGTGTGCTGAAATCTTCAGAGTTTGGACATTTTATGGATTTTGTCCAAGAGTTTACAAACAATAAATTGTTTGACTGTGCATTGTTGTTGCTTTTTGACTTGATAAGCCTTATAAAACATAATGTGGTGGTATCATGGTACAGTGATGTTATCAGATGGAAATTGTGTGGTACTTGCGAAGTTTGGGGTTTTAAGTTTTTTTGTTTTTGTTTTTATGTTTCTGAAAGACGTCTCTTATGCTTACTGAGACTGCATTTATTTGATCAAAAATACAGTAAACTGTAATATTGTAAAATATTATAACATTACTCCAGTCTCCAGTGTCACAAGATCCTTCAGAAATCATTCTAATATGCTGATTTGGTGTTCAATAAACATTTTTTATTATTATCAATGTTGAAAACCGCTGTGCTGCTTAGCATTATATATATTATATATCTTTACAATTCTTATATCTTATAAATCTATACAATTTTTTGGTGAATAGAAAGTTTAAAAGAACATCATTTATTTGAAATAGAAATCTTTTGAAACATTATCAGTCCTTGCTGAATAAAAGTATTAATTTCTTTTAAAAAATCTTACTGACCCCAAACTTGTAATGTGTGTGTACATTTTATATATATATGTGTGCAAAAAAAACAAAACATGGTAAAACCTTTTTGCAAGTGAATCTGTTAGCACTTATTGAATGTGTTTGCTGTATAGCACAACCTATAACACACACTTTAACTGTGCCAAATAATTCTCCCAATTTAGATGTTTCCCTTTATATCAGACTTGTTAGCAGCGGACAGTTATAATACTGCCTTTGAAATACACAGGCTACAGAATCCAGAAGAATAATGGTTTAATATTAATTTATCTGGGCACTATAGTCTATAATACTGGCTGAAATTTGTCCTGAGTGAGTGTTTACTGTGCAGAATAGTGATAAATGGATTGGTTTTAGCAGCTAGTGTGATCTAATGCTTTCGCTGTGAAGGGTGCTGTAGTGCAAATTGAGAGCTCTGAATGACAAAGATAGTCAAAAGAGGCTTCGTCCAACACCACAGATGACAGGGACTCTGTGTGACTGACTGTGGGTGAACATTTCTCCACCGCAAGGGCTGGTGAACACATGGCTAAATGTGTGCATGCAATACTTCCGTCTAATAATTAGACATCCGAATATAAAATTATTATCTATTCTTTGAAAACAGGCACATTGTTCCATTTAACAGCAGCATTGTCAGGGGCTTTGTCATGAAAAATACCCTGTTAATACAGCCGAGAAGTAGTTCTTCTAGGTTCAGTCCTTTTGTGCAACTCCCAGTTGTTTGTTTTACATCTTGAGTCCATTAACGGCTTGCTAATAAAGCTTGTTTTTGATAAAGAGCTCAAACTGATTTACATATCTGTTTTGCAGGAGACAAAAGAGCTTGTGGCCATTAAGAAGTTCAAGGACAGCGAAGGTAAAATACTGTTACAACCAAATGCTTGCTTTTTTCATCCATGCAATTTACTGGTTGGAGACTTTGAAATGAACTACAATACTGTTGTGGTTACCATGACACAAAGTAATTCACATTATTAATCACAGACTCCAAGGCTCTGTTTGGATAGTTATTAGGTATATACACTTTACCCAAGGATTGAAAAATGAGTAATGGTCAGCAAAATGATTTTGTATTAGGGCTGTACGATAAATTGCATGCGATTGTCATGCGCATCTCGTCAGTAAAGCCGGTTCTGTGATTAGTAGTAAATCTCCATCACGTGCTTTCAGATGGAGCGGCATTTAATACACAGAGCCGTAGATCACTGACAAGCTACGCATTATCGCGTTCAAAATCGCAGATGAACGAGATGCGCATGACAATCACATGCGATTTATCGTGCAGCCCTATTTTGTATTAAGTTTGCTATTAAAAAAAATTGGGACATGTGAATATATTTTTGAACCTGATTTGTGTGATTTTCATTTTCCAACAATAAACATCAAAATTATATGGACAAATTTTATGAAATTTACAATTAAATTGAATAAAATATTTAGTTTTTTAAAAATAAAATTAAAAATAACTGCAAGCAGCAATTAAGGGGCCAAGCACAACAGAGGCAAAATGAGAAGCTAAGCATGGCATGGAGCATCAGATCAACTGCAACAATGAGTAAAGAAAGCCATTTTAGGATGATTTTAGTCAAAATGGCTGAAAAATCATAAATATAATCACTAGTAATATAATTTATTGGTTTATCACTTTTCACCAATAGGTGGCACTATTATCAGATTGTCATGGTGTGGTCAGTGTGAGGTTACAGTACAGTACAGTACAGTAATAATTTTTGTCGGCAAGAACCCGAAGATGAAGATGAAATTTGGGGAAAATCAGACCAAAGGTCTAGAAGGAGTTCGAAAAAATAGGTTTTCAAAGAAAATCAAAATGGTGGACAGGAAGTTTAGCCGATTATGGCATAATTGGTATTGATGTTCTCAGTATGATCCAAGGAATCTATCAAGACAAGTCTCATGACAATAGAACAAAATCTTCAAAAGCTATTAGCATTTTTGAAATTTCATTATAATTTTTGACCACAAGGTGGCGCTGGGGTCCAACCTTTTGAGTACCTTCAGGGCATCGTGCCAAAGACACGTACCGAGTTACATAGCGATATGTCAATACATTCATAAAATATAAAATTTTTCGGCAAAAATTCAAAATGGCCGACATGGGAAACTTGGGTATCATTTGACTCTGTATGCTGCTCTGAATCTAAATAGACAAGTCTTGTGATTTCTGGCAAAAGTGTTCAGAAGTTATAAGCAAAAATGACCATCTATCATATCTCCAGACCACTAGGTGGCGCTGCGGTGAAACTGTGCAAGTAACCTCAGGTCATGATTATCATAACACACATAACATAAACATTTTTGATAATTATTTATATTCACTCTTTAGAGAATATTTCTGCTCTGGTTTGGTTTCAATCGGGCGAAAAACCTAGGACTAGTCCACAAAAGTAGGTTTTAGATAAAATTCAAAATGGCAGAAATATTTGCATACCGGAAATCAGCCATTTTGTTTGTTTTGAGCCATGGATTCCAATGATATAAGACAATTGAGTCTATGACAAATGGTGTAGGAGTTGTGAGCTGTAGCGCCCCCGATAGGCAGATTGGAGCGAGACTTTGGATTGGAGTAGTGAACAATACTACTAGCATCTGACCAAGTTTCAGCTCTCTAGGCCTTACGGTTTGGTCTGCACGATCAGTTTTAGGGAAGAAAAATATTAGCGCTACGTGCTTGAACCCGTAAATATAGCTACAAACATCAATTAAGGGGACAAGCACAAAAAAAGCAAGATATGACATGCCAGCATGGCTGGGAGCATCAGACCGCCTGCATCAATGACCAATTAAGGACATATTTATGATTTTAGGCAAAATGGCTGAAAAATCAATTACAGTCTCTAGTAATATGATTGAAAGATTTAGAACTGTTGTCCAATAGGTGTCGTTGTGGTGTGGTCAGAGTAAGGTGACAACGACACATGCAACGTTTGGTGTCAATAGAGCAAAGTATTGCAGAGATACAGCCTCAGAGGCATTTATGCATCATGCCATCAAATTCGTTTATGCGGTATACGAAAACGGTTTTGTCTATCGACATGAAATCTATAACTATTTGCCAGCATGGCCTGAACAAGATCTGATTCGAATTTGGCGAAAATCGGACCAATGGTCTAGGAGGAGTTCAAAAAAGTAGGTTTTCACAGAAAATCAAAATGGCGGACAGGAAGCTTGGCCAACTATGGCAATATTGTTATCTATGTTCTTGGTGTCACCCAAGGAATCTATTAAGACCTGTCTCATGACAATAGGCTGAATCAATCAAAAGCTATAACCATTGTTTAAAAATGTGATTATAACTAAGTTAGTCTTGTTTCTCGAGTTAGTCAAGTTGTCTTGAAATCTTTTGAGAACCTTCAGACATGGTGCTGATGACAAATACAGAGTTTCGTAATGGTACACCAATGCATTCATAAAATATTGCATTTTATATCAGAACACTGTATTGTAGTTAATGGCAATTTCATGTTTTGTTCAATTATAGTGCCACCAAGAGCCACAGTCCCACCACATTTTTTATGTGTCCTCAGAGTGCGTCCATACATACTGTATGTGTGTCAACTTTGGTGAAAATATCTCATTTCGTTTTGGAGTTATAGACACATATCTATGAGAACCAAAAAAAATCCCATTTCTGACTTGCAGTTTTTTTTGCCACTTACTATCAAAATTTTGACATTTGGGCACTTCTATATAGCCAACGACCTATATTTCTGAATTTCCTACAGTGGTTTCGAATATATTTGCAAAAGTTGTTTAAAGGCTAAATCACAACGCTGCACAAACCATAAGGGGAAACCCATCATATTTGTGATATAGGCCACTTTGGATTTTGGACAGTTGGTGGCGCTAGAGGGATTGTGTTAGAGACGACAAACTTGCTATGGTGATTGCTATAGATAGATCAGACTGTCCTCTATCTGTGTGCCAAATTTTATAACTTTCCCGCAAGCGGTTCTATGTGCTGCCGTAGACTTCCAAAATGGAAGAAGAAGAAGAAGAAGAAGAATGCCAAAGGATACAATAGGTGCCTATGCACCTTTGGTGCTTGGCCCCTAAATAAAATAACAGTTGCTAACAGAGATTAATGTTGAGATTTCAAGAAAATGGCATGAGATTGACTGTCCATCATACTATAGAAAGGATCCAAATGATGTCATCACGTTAGATACATTTGTAGCTTCTTTTCATGCTAATTCATTTTGATGATAGATGGTTGATATTTTAGAGTTTCACAACAAAAAGACATGTGATTTACACCTATAATACTTTAAAAAGGTTTGTGAGAAGTGCCTTATATAATGTCATTTTACTTTGAGAGCTCCATAACACATTCATTTTACTCAAGAAAACACAAGCCCCCTTTCAATCGTGCCTAACCCCCTGTGTGTTCCCACAGAGAATGAGGAAGTTAAAGAGACGACGTTACGAGAGCTCAAGATGCTCCGTACCCTGAAGCAAGACAACATCGTAGAACTGAAGGAGGCTTTCCGTCGACGGGGAAAACTCTATCTAGTGTTTGAATATGTGGAGAAGGTCAGCTCAAAACACTTCTTTTACTTTCATATTCATTTGTACTGGTCTGAATTGTAGTTGAGATGACATGTTGATAGTGTCTTGCTTGTGTTTTGCTGTATTTTTCAGAATATGCTTGAGTTGTTGGAGGAATTGCCTAATGGTGCGCCACCTGATAAAGTACGAAGCTACATCTTTCAGCTGATCAAAGCTATTCACTGGTGCCACAAAAATGAGATCGTTCACAGGGGTATGACAAACTCTGTGCTGTTTATAGATTGCAATCTTAATTTATGTTATCTATCTATCTGTCTATCTGTCTGTCTGTCTGTCTATATGTGTATGTAGATAGGTATGCAACACTGAAGACTGTAGTAATAGTTACTGATAATTCAGATAA
>NW_015544143.1:590493-593590 GCF_001515605.1 Sinocyclocheilus anshuiensis | reverse complement strand
ATATATATATATATATATATATGTGTGTGTGTGTCTATTTTATTGAATGTTAGGGTTAGGTTAGGGTTAGATTAATCTAGGGTTAGATTAATAGTTTTAAAACTGAATATGATTGTATTTTAATTAAGTATTTAAGGTAGTTGTGATTTAACAGTAATTAGAATCAACTTTGATAACATCAGTGATGTATTGTATCTATTTTTATGCAATTTAAATCAACATTTTGTATTAATTGATTGTGTAATCTTTGTGTACAAAATTGAGTCTTCAACACAAATTGAGCTCACTAAGTAAATATTCATCCCTTTTTATCTAATTTGCAGATATCAAGCCTGAAAATCTCCTAATCAGCTCCAATGATATCCTGAAGCTGTGTGATTTTGGTGAGCAAAGGCTTTCACTCGTCTGATTCAGGACCCTCCACCCCCATATTCACACTGATCTCTCTCGCTTAATGCTTGGTTTCCTTTCCAGGCGTCATGAGTCTCACAGTGACATCTGAAAACAAAACAAAAAAATTAGCTGAAATTGGATTTGAGTGGAAGGGAATTAAACTGTTTTTGTCCTAATCACACTGTTGCAAAGATTTGAGTGACAGCGCTTATTCTCTGGAATGCAAATTTTTAGTTGATTTTGGGTCATTCCAAATAAATTCCAAATAAAAAAGAAGACTGCTGAACTATCACAGAAAATTAATTCATTAGCTGTGTTGGGGAGTAACTTACTCAAAGTAGCAACTCTACTATAATTTTAATTTTTCATTATAGCGTGACAGTACTTCAGTGTTTTTAGTAACTATTTTACAATTAGTAGTGTAGTTTTGTGCGACAACCCAACATCTCTATTTTTAATGCTTGCACAACATTATCTAGTTTTGGGGGAAAAAAACACATTTATATGTAGTTTTATGTAGCAACATACAAAATATAACAATTTATTTTATATAAGATTATTTTGGCATAGAATTATACAACATAATAGATTTAATGAATGCTGCTGTTCATTACAGTTTTTGATATGCTATGTTGTCATTGGTTTTTATGCTAGATAAATACTGATCTGGTTACAGAAAAAAATGTTTATCATCTTATTTACAATTCTATCATCATAATTTATAATATGTAATGTGTGTGTTAATGTGTTTAAAAACACACTGTATTGTTAATTTATATATATTTAAATTAATTAAAACACACACTAGTACACATATAAATGTTTTATAAATTAAGATGATATAATTGTAAAATGAGCAATATATGGACACATTACGTATAAATATATTTTTATAAATGATAACTTAAAGTGATATAATTGTAAATGATATGATGATATAATTTCATAAATGAACAATATACACATAAATATTTGTTATAATAATAATATATTCAATATTGTTATATATTTATAATATAATCCCCTTAACTTTGCCCATTAAATTGACCAGTAGCTTAAATATAGTTAGCTACTCTTTGTTAGCAACATTTAAAAAAATAATAATAATAATAACTTGACTGTAATTTCAATTATGAGTAGCTTGTAGCTTGACAATCAGTTTCAAAGTAGCTTCCCCAACACTAGTTGGTAGTATTGTGACTCTAGAAGATACAATCAAAACACAGGCTATCGTCTCAGTACCTGATAATCATATTTTGTTCTTCCCAGCCTCCAGGTTCTGCTCCTGATGGAATGTATATATTCACTCAGGGTTAAATTTTGCCTCCACCCTGAATGCCACGGAAATTGAGCATGACTCACTCAACAGGCTTCTCTCTAAGACTTTTATTTTTAGAGAAGATTAATTAAGATCTCTGAATGTTGTGCGCAGTCTTGCTCATGCCAGATACCCTTTTTCTTTGCTCTTCTCCCTACATCTTTCTATCCTGGCTGGCCAACCCTGCAGGCTTTGCCCGCAATCTCTCTGAAGGCAGCGATGCTAACTACACTGAGTATGTGGCGACCAGGTGGTACCGCTCACCTGAACTGCTCCTGGGGTAAGTCCTCATATCTGTACTTCCTGTTCTGTTTTTCAAGGTGATTTATAGTATACCTTGTTTCCAGAGACACAATAACTAAAACATGTAAAAAAAAAAAAAAAAAAAGATAGGAAAGGCACAGACGAAGTCTTGGTTTGTTTATATTAAAAATACTTTTATTTGTATTATTCTTTTTTTTTTGGGGGGGGTTGTTTTAAAATTGCAATTGAGTTTTGTTATTTGACATAAAAATATATATTTTTTATTTATTTTACAAAGAAATGTGCAGCATTTGAGAAATAATAAAAGGGCACTTATTCATTTATAATTTGTCTCAATTTATTTTGTAAAAAAAAAAATCGTGATTCAATCGAATCGTGAGAGCAGAATCGTGAATCGAATCGAATCATGAGTTGAGTGAATCGTTAGAGACACAAAAAATAAAACATTTAAAAAAAAAAAAAAAAAAGAAATCTCTTCCTCAGTAAAGCTAAAGGCATGAAAAATCAAACTCTCCTCAAATAGAATCACTAATGTTCATTGAGGGCACATCCTTTTTTAAAAATGTTGATTTGATATATCCATTAGATGTGACATCAAGAGTGTGGTGCATGATTATTTGTCCTTGTCGCCATTGAAGCGTTATTTTCTAGTGTGTGCCACTAGACTAGATGAATGCGGTGGAACATTTTTTTGAAACTCACCATTTAAATTCCTCCCACACAAATATTCTCTCCCTCCCTCTTGCTGTGTGTTAGTGCAAAGATTTGTGTCTCCGTTTTATGTCTATGTATCTGCCTCTGTCTCTGCATGCAACTCTTCTCATCCCTCTTTCATTTTCAGTGGTGTCATTGTTCAAACTTAGTTAGGATTTGAACAAAACTTTAACCCTAAGCATGACACTCGTCCTACACCGTTTGTGCTACAGACATTCAAATCAGGGGCGTAGATTACGCGGGGGACGTAGGGGACGTGTCCCCCCCACTTTTTATATCACATAAATTCGTCCCCCGCACTTTTTCGGGCAAGTGTGTTCGCATAGAGGTTTTCAAGAGCCGGTGTGAATAAATATAGATTTAAATTCAAAGAGACAGGATAGTCTGTGCATGATCTGATGTTTTATT
>NW_015544143.1:574876-590217 GCF_001515605.1 Sinocyclocheilus anshuiensis | reverse complement strand
AACTGACATAGCATTTATTACAGTATTGAAACTATTCTGCCTTATTATGTGATAAAAAAAAAGTGTTTGTAGTATATAAACAAATCATTATTATTGGTTATTGTCCAGGAGTTTTCTGATTTTTAAGCCAATTAAAAGATAGAAATGAGAGAAAAATTTAAGTTGACTATACACTACCAGTCAAAAGTTTTTGAACAGTAAGATTTTTTATGTTTTTTAAAGAAGTCTCTTCTGTTCACCAAGCCTACATTTATTTGATCCAAAGTACAGCAAAACAGTAAAATTGAAATATTTTTACTAGGCTATTATATATATATATAACATTTCTGTCCCCCTCACTTCTGAAATGATGGCTACGCCCCTGATTCAAATCATGCTGCTTTGAAAAGTATTGCTGTTACTTTTCTAAGTAGTCAAATGTATGATTTTTGCCTTTCAGATCCTTTGATTTCCTTTTGAAGGGCTATATTTAGGGAACTAAGGACCTGTATTTCAGAAACATCCAAACTTAGAATCATATCCTGTCTTTTTAGTAACCATGGTAATTTCACTTAGGAAATAGAACTTTTTCAAATCTTAAAGGGATAGTTCACCCAAAAATTAAGTCATCATTTACTCAACCTAATTTACTCACCAAACCTTTATCAATTTATTTCTTCTGTTGAACACAAAGGAAGATATTTTGAATAAAGCTGGTAACCAGACAGTTGACGGTAGCCATTGGCTTCCATAAAATGGCAAAAATAGGATGGAAGTCAATGGCTACCAGCAACTGTTTGGTTACCAACATTATTAATAATGTCTTCTTTTGTGTTGAACAGAAGAAAGAAACTCATTGGTTTGGAACAACTTGAGGGTGAGTAAATAATGACAGAATTCTTATTTTTGGGTGAACTAACACTTTAAATCAAGAATTAAGACGGGAAGATTCTGTAATACAGCCACCGAACATTACAGTGACTTGGGGTGGGCTCTGTTGAGGTCATAGCAACCACATAACAACACCCTAAAAACCACCCTGAACAACTTAACTACCACAAAGCAACACCATAGAAACCACTCGGGACCTTAGCCACAACAAAGAAACATTCTGAAACACCCTCTGAACATCATAGCAATTGCATAGCAACACCCTAGCAACCACCTATAAACACCTTAGAAACCATACCCTGGACACCTTAGCAATCACAAAACAACATTCTAAGAAATCCTCTAAACATCATAACAACTGTATAGCAACTTCCTAAAAAACAGCCAGCAGACCCTAGAAGCCACATAGCAACACCCTGGAAACTACCCTGAACACCATAGGACATGCAAATAAACACTTTAAAAACCACCCTGAACACTCTGGCAACACCATAGAAATCAACCAGAACACTCTAGTAACCACCTAGCAACACCCTAAAACCACCCAAAACATCTTAGCAATCACAAAGTACCACGCTAAAACCCCCTCTGAATGCCATAACAACTGCATGGCAACACCCTGGCAACCACCTTCATTATTCTAGCACTGTGATGGCAGCTTTTGCAAGGGCAAACACCATACATTTTCTTCTGAAAACAATTTTTTGTCTTGCATCTGTCAATAAAAGATCAAAAAATAATTCAACTATTTTACTGATATGTTTATAATTTAACTACATGTACATTTAATTATGTGTTATTGATTTTCTTAATTATCTTAAAGGAAATGTCAGACTCCAATGAAGGTCAGTTCTTGACTTATTTTTGTCTTCTTCTTGGCTCTCGCAGAGCTCCATATGGGAAGGCGGTGGACATGTGGTCGGTGGGGTGTATTTTGGGAGAACTGAGTGATGGGCAGCCCCTGTTTCCGGGAGAGAGTGAAATCGACCAGCTCTTCACCATTCAGAAGGTGTTGGGCCCCTTACCACCAGAGCAGATGAAGCTGTTCTACAACAACCCTCGTTTCGCCGGACTAAGAGTAAGGACCTGTCTTCTAATTCACTCCTGTCCTGTTCTGTTCTGTGCTTTCCTCTCATCGCCTCTTCTCTGCTCTCCTTTCCTATGGCACGGATGGCAGTATTCTGAATAAGTGGCTGCCTATGACTCATGTATTGCTATGTGCCAGTGTGAAACACAACTGACTTTGCCTTGACAGGGCTGATCACAGTACATAATATTCACTCACATGCGCATACACTCACACATACATAGCCTCAAAAAGTATTTGGACACTTTTGGACACTCAAGTCACATCTTAAACTATACTTTGTTTCCACAAGTGACATCTGCAAATGATTCTTAGCCATTTTTGCTTTTCACCCTGTAGGGGTTTATTTTGTAGTAATGACTATCTGATTATACATTATTTAGCTAATTACACTGTTACTTGCCAAGTAAATAGTTAGATGGATATGAAATATTGAGTTTTTTTTATTTATTATTTATTTATTTCTTTTATTATCTTGCAGATTTGGTTAAAGAAAGAAAACTAGCCCATTACTAAAACAGTCAACCTGTATTTGATGTCATGCAGTGTTGATGTCATGGATTTATATACTATTATTGTTTTAATTAATATTTTAATTAGCTTTTACTTTTATATTTTTCATTTTAATTTTTCGTTTAATTTTTTAGTAATTTTATTTACTTTTGTTGTTTTTTAAAATATTACTATTTAGGTTTAATTTATTTTGATTTCAGTTTAAGTTTCTATTTAGTAATTGTAATGCTTCAGCCTATTGTAATGCTTTCACCTTTCAATGAATCAATCACAAGTATTCCATATTTGTTATGAAATATGCAAATGTTCAGCTTTATTCTTTAGTCCTCCCTCTTTCTTTTAGTATGCATGTATGTGCTTTTTTTACAGTTTCCTTCTGTAAGTCATCCTCAGACGCTTGATCGAAGGTACCTGGGCATCATCAATGGACTCATGTTGGATTTAATGAAGGTAAAACAGTCTGCAACATTCATTAGAGAACAGTATTCCCTTTCGAATCCCAGCAGTTGTGATATATTTTGTGTTGATTTATTTTAAAATAAACTGCATATGTCATATCACCCCCAAGTGCAAAGTGTTATTAAAGACTGAATGTGAATGAGGTTTTATTGTCCTAGTGTGGCATGACTTTCCTCATTCTCTTTTCACTGTGTCAGAACCTGCTGTGCCTGAACCCCACCGAACGCTTTCTGACAGAACAGTGTCTGAACCACCCAGTTTTTCAGGGCCTTAGAGGGCCAGAGCGGCCAGCTGTCCCATCGCCCACCCCACCTCGCTCCTCAAAGAGAAAACCATACCACGGAGACAACACCATACCCAGCCGGTCAGTAATAGCTGCTTCTAGAACCTAGGTTAAGGGGGAAATGTGTGATTTCTGAGCCACTAGTGGCATCAAACGGAACTGCCAAAATGACAATTGTTTTTTAATCAATACTGCATATTGACTTCCTATTGAATTGCCTATTATATTTATATGTTCAGTTTTCATTTAAATTGTAGTTTAAATTTTAGAACTTGTGATGCACTTTCTTCTTCTTTTTTTAATATATCTGTTTAACTTTAATTAGAAAAAATTAACTCTGGTTAGTTGCCAGAGAAATATGTCAAATTTTTGTGTAAGTTTTATCTTTTTATCTTATCTTTATCTTATCTTTAGATTCTTTTTTTTATTTCAGCCCTATTCAAACAATTTGTAATAGTTTTAGTTTTAATTAATAATAACAACAGTGAACCAGGATAAGATGGCAACCAAAATTATTAGACAGAAGTTGTTTTTTTTAACTGAAAATTGGGAAGACATATTATGAAGGCAAGACACAAATACTTACCATCAATGGAAGATGATGAATTTACATGAATTTATGTACAAAAGTAAAATTTACAAAGCAGTTGATTTAAATGAATAGTACCAAACAAGTGTCCAGCATACATGGGAGCTCCCTCAATGCTGTTTTAAAATCACCTCAGGTTGCACCTCTTGAAGTTAATTCCAAGAATGTCCAGAATATAAATATTTTGTGTTTGTCCCTGCAGGAGCCACGGAAGTAAGAGTTCAGGTCACCGGCACGCTAACAGCAAGGACTGCTCGTCTCTACCGCGCCATGAGGACCTCCACCGGAGCACCGACGGCTTCCTGAACGGCAGCAACATGCTGACCTCATCCACCCTGAGTCCCACACTACACCCCAAGAGCTACCAGGCCCAGACCCTGAGCCGCTCGGCCTCTTGCAGCAAAGACTTGGCCAACAACAACCTTCCCCACCTACTCAGCCCCAAAGACACAAAGGGAAAGACCGAATTTGATTTCAACCTGGGGCCTAAAGCTGGAGTTGCCTCTGTGGGGGGGGACACCTCTACCGGCAAGTACCTCAAGTCATCCAAACCAGGCCGCCATTCATCCTTCCTGGAAGGGAAGACCAGCACGCTGCAGTCTGGGGACAAGCACAGTCGCCATAACTACATGGAATCTTCGCACGGATCCATGCCTTCCACATCCTCCTCCAAAAGCTCCTCGTCCTTCCTCAGCCTGTCTAAGAGCCACGGAGCGCTGAACGACACCAAGTCCGTAAGCAATCTGCCCGAGACACGACTCCATCTGGATGATCCCATGGTGGGATCGGGCTCAGGCTCCCGCTACTTCCCGTCCAGCTGTCTGGATCTAAACGCAGCTCCTGGGAGCCCGAGAGGTGAACGGCATGCTGGGGCGGAGCGGCAGGGTCACAGTCCCAGCAGCCGAGGGAACACGCGTCTGGAAGGGGGCACTCTGGACTCACGACGTTCTTCGGGTCGAAAAAAGACGCCGGATGAACCGAAGGCTTCGGACACGCTGGACCCAAGCAGGGCCGCGGGAGCAGGGGGCAGCCATGCTCACAATCTGCCCTCCCCGCATGAATCCTATCCTTACGGTCTCGGCTACACCAGCCCGTTTTCCTCGCAGCAGCGACCTCATCGCCACTCCATGTACGTGCGGAGAGACCGACACCGGCCGCACGGCCAGGAGGCGAATTTGGTGGTCGGGCAGGGAGTGCCAACACGTGCCAGCAGCCTACAACTCCTCTCGCCACAGCTCCAGCATCGCACACTCCCACGCCACAACACCAGTTCCTCCCGAGAAGAACTCACGCAAGATCTGAGCAGGGTCAGTGACCTGCTCTCGTTTTATCTCTGTGTCCTGTAGCATATTAGGTGCTGATCTCGCTAAAATGCACTCTGTTGGTTCCTGCGATCAGCATTTGAATATTTCTATCCAAGCAAGGATGCCCTCTTATTCATCTGTTCATCTTTGTCTAAATATTACGAATTCTCTACCGTTCGCAAACAGCAATATTTCAAATGATGCTTGTTCACTGTAATAATTTCAGGAGATTCGATTTGTGATGTGTTTGCATGTGTGTATGTGATCTAATTTAAGATACGGCTCTGCTGCATCCTGCATTCATGCATTTTGTTTTGTTCTATCTGATTATTACATGCACACTCCCAGTGTCTCCCAGTGTCTGCTTATTTTGCTGTGTGCTTATGTCTGCAGAATGACCAGTCTCCCAAAGAGAAGCCTCATTCTCGCCCCCCGATTAAAGATTCTACGAGGGACAACACAGCTTCCTTCCACTCACAACGCCCAAAAAACGAGGTCCGAGGTCTCAACAGGACCCTCAGAACGCGTCCACTTACACACTCACTAGTTGCTACTGTTTTTCATGCCTCATCTTATCTTTGTTTTTTAATGCATTGATCATAAAAGCAATTCACATTTAGCTTTCAGACCATTGATATGGATGTTTTGTAAATGTTCACACAATTCCTCTGCACTTCCGATTTCTCCCAATATGGGGACAGGACAATATGGGGTTACTTTTTTGAAAAAGTAACTCAGATATTTTCTTGTAAATTAAAAAAGTAATGCGTTACTTTACTAGTTACTTGAAAAAAGTAATCTGATTACGTAACTCACATTGCTTGTAATGAGTTACCCCCAACACTGGTCACTACATTAACTGCTAGCTCATGATATTTAGCATTAAATATCTCAGATAAATGGACCGTTCACCCAAAAAAATTAAATTTCTGTCGTTGTCATGTTGTTCTAAATTCGACTTTCTTTTTTCTGTGAATTAAATTTTAAAGACTATTTCCATATTATTTACATGAAATTACAATGTAGGGACTGAAGCTTTCAAACTTCAAAAAGTGATACGACTTTGCATATGTGGCATATGTTCCATGATGTATTGATTACAATAGCAGAATAAACCAAAATTCCACAGTCAAAAGTCTTTTCTTTTGTGTTCTATTGGAAAAAGAATGTTACACAGGTTTGGAATGATATTGAGGTTGAGTAAGTGATGAAAGAAATGTCATTTTTGGGTGAACTGTCAGTTTAACCTCTCTTTCACACTGCTGCTTCTCTTCCTTAATCATTCCTTTCTCCCCAAGCAAATACAGTAAGACAGTATGTACAGTAAGTTGTAGGAACTACTGTTTTATACTATCCTGCAGTGTGACCATCCTCTTGTAACTCAGGCTGGGATGTACCATGACGCTCATATGGAGGATGGAACCTCATCCAAGGAGAACAGAATCATCTACAGTGACTCGATGCCTCGCAGAGTGGGAAGCTTTTACAGAGGTACCCAAAAAATGTACTTGACATCTTGTGAAATATTATTTCAAATAACTGCTTTATATTTTAATTCATTTTAAAATGTAATTTATTCCTGTGATGGCAAAGCTGAATTTTCAGCATCATTACTCCAGTCTTCATTGTCATATGTTCCTTTGGAAATCATTCTAATATGCTGATTTGCTGCTCAAGAAACATTTCTTTGTATTATTATCTTACTTTTATGATGCTGAAAACAGTTGTGCTGTTTAATATTTTTTTTGAAAACCATGATCATTTTTTTGCATTCTCTAATGTATATAAAGTTTAAAAATATAGCATTTATTTGAAATAGAAAACTCTTGTAACATTATAAATGTCTGTACTGTAACTTTTGATAACATTAATGTGTCCTTCCTGAATAAAAGTATTATATTTAAAGAAAATGTATATGTATTTATATGTGTGGTAAGAATGTTTGACTTAAGCTTTGATATTCTAGCTTTTATTTGTTCTGTCCTTTTGTGCAGTCCCTTCTCCTCGACCTGACAACTCGTTCCATGAGAGTACTGGGCAAAGCAGAGTGCCAGCGGTGGCGGCAGAAAGCACAGCCATGACAAACCACCCCAAACGTCAGACCAATTTCGACCCCTGGTGAGCGAACATGCTTGTTAAGGCAGCACACACTCGATCTAGACAAATAAATTATTCTGTACGCATATACCATGGCTGTAAGATGAAATGCTTTGTTAAGCTGGAAGTGACAACATGAAATATTTGGCTTCAAATTAAATAAACAGAACTTCAATGTAAAAATAATTAGTGTCTTTGATGGTTTTGAAATGTCTGGCAACAGTGAGTGCAGAAAATAATAAAGCATGCCCACTTTACGTTCTCTTTAAATTCACTGATGATAGCAATTGCTTTCATTAGCCAGTTCTCTGATAATATTGCTGTTCGCGTTTTATGTAATAGGGTGAATCTTAATAAAAGATGTCAAAAACATGTTTGTCATATTTCACTAACATACACTATATGGACAAAAATATTGGGATACCTGACCATTACACAGTAACATCACATTCTAAATACATAGACATTAATATGGAGTTGGTTCCCCCTTTGCAGCTATAATAGCTTTGCAGCTTCCTCTGTTCTGGGAAGTCTGTCCACAAGATTTTGAAGTGTTTCTCTGGGATTTTTTGCCAATTCATCCTGTAGAGCATTTTGTGAGGTCAGACACTGATGTTGGACGAGAAGGCCTGGCTCGCAATCTCCATTCCAAAGGTGTGCAATAGGGTTGTGGTATGGATGGTACAGTCATGGCATAGTCATGCTGGAATAGAAAATTCCAGACTGTTCCCAAAAAGGTGGAAGCGTAGCATTGTCCAAAATGTCCTGGTATGCTGAAGCATTAAGATTTCCCTTCACTGAAAGTAAGGGGCCTATCTCAAATCCTAAAACACAGACCTATAACTTTATCCTTTTGTCCATATAGTGTAAGTAATGTAGTGATACATTTGATTTGAAAAAAGTTTTGTTTTTTTTTTAATAAAAAAATATTACATATACTGATGTTATTTAAAAAGTTGTCTGGATTTATATTACTGTATTACAATGACATTATTTTTATTTGCATTACAGAAATTAGACAGCAAATGTGCTGAAATAAAATCTTTTTATTTGATTTTATGACCAAAATCTCTTGGTGTTTCTTTGTGAGATTCAACTTTTAATAATTACATTTGTAGGAATAATTCAGAGGCCATGGTCATGAACCCACCAGAGGTCCCTAAGCAAAAAGAAAAACAAGGTTTCTTCAGAGCTATAAAGAAGAAAAAGAAGAAGTCACAGCCGGTAAGAATGTCCTATTCATTCATTTACTCATTACATTTCCCTTTTTCAACGCTCAAAAATGGTTTCAAATGCAGTAAGAATAGCCAGGAGACCTTTTCTGTGTATGTTTTTTTTTTAATATTGTTATTTCACATCTATGTATATGTGTTGCTTAGCTGCTATGTTGTGTGTTTTTGTATGTCTGTCTGCGAGTCATTGAACTTAAATTATTTATTTTATACAAAAGGTAATATAGTCTAGGATAGAAAAAATACTGTCTCTCTTTATCACTAAAATTAATAGGCAAGATTTCACCTCATAGTGTTCATTCAGTCATCTCAATCAGCAAGTAGTTGACCAGTGCAAAAAGGAAGGTGAAATGGTCATATCACCCCAAAAAGGAGGCCGTCCACTTGTTCCATTGTCCAATGAATGCCTGACAGAATCCAACAGAGACTCTCAGTGCAGTTCAGTGCCTTCTGTAGCATTTCCCCACAATAGCCATATGGAGACCATTACAGACCCGAGCAGCATGTGTGTGGCAGATTCTGCCTCTACTGTGCTCTGTCCACAAATATTGAACCAGAGGACCGTATGTTCATCTGCTGTATTCAACAACAAAAGATGTTTAGTGTTAATAGAATGAGCCACTGGGGTTTTGTGCGTCTTATATTGCAGACGGACGGCAACGCAGGAAGGAACCCGAGCATCAAGAAAAGCCTTTTCCCCCTCTTTAACTCAAAGAATAGCTTAAAGCATAACTCTTCTGTCAAAGTGCTCCCTGTTGTCCCGCAGCCCATGGTATTGCTCACATAAAACCGCGCCGCTCTACCAAATAAACACATCTTCATTGCATGTCATGCTAAATGTATAGGTGTTTTATGACTGGATGTCTTTTTGTCATTTTTTTTTTGTTTCTATTTAGAGTTTTCTTTTTTGCCAGAGCCATTTTTAACGAGCAAAACATCAGGTCCAGATCTATATTAAACTTTTTAATCAAATTAATTACATGATATGCTGATTATTTTATCAAATTAATTTCATATAATTTATTTAATTATTTATATTCTATTATGTAGTTTGTGTATTTGCTAAGAAAAAACCCAGAATGAAAATAATTTAAGACATTTATTGTTGCAGATGCGTGCATAATTTTATACACGTCACAAAAAAAATGATTTGTTCTTTTGTGTTATTTTAAGATAATTAGCTGTGTTGATGTTTAAATTAATATATTAAATATGAATTTTCAGCCAAAGTAAAACTGTTCTTAAACTGGTCTTTGAGCCTAATGCATCTTTGCACATATCACATTTAATTTATGATCTCAATAGCTGGTAGAAGAGACAGACTCATAGTTTAATATACTGTGTTGTCTTATGTAATGTAATATTGATAATCAATGTCGAACCATATTAGGTCAGGACGTTTTTATATGTTGACGTAACAGATCTGGTTCTGTGTGTTTTACTCACTAAACATCATCGCTTAGGTTACTGCTAGCATCGCAAAAGCATCAGCATGTGTTCTGTTAGAAGCATGGACTCCATAACCGTCTTTAGCAGCACTTGCTCAAAGAGGATGCACGTTTTCTCATTTACCATTCTCCGAACCTGGGAAAGAGTAGAAGTGGTCAAAATGTTTCCACACACAAACTCTCTGTCTTCTGTACATAAACTCTTGCACATTTTGGTACAAAGGGTCAGAAACTGGGCACGTCCCGAAACACTAAGGTCTTTACCTATCTTCGAAAATTCATGCTCTCCAGATACACTTGTAAAAGCTGGTCACTGGAATGAAATCTTTTTTAATTCTTAAATTGTTTCCATTGTAATCAACTGGATGCCATGAACTGGTTAAAAGGGCAGTATTTCAGCACGTTTCCAGTTTTCTGGCCTAATGCACGAGATTATGGATGAATTTTTGTTTAGAGAGGAGATTTATTGTACATAAGTCCCAGCATTCAGGTGAGTTCACTGGTGTGTCCTGTGTGTCAGGTTCCTAGTGAGGCTCAGCAAGACCAGCTAGTGATACAAAGACCAGTCAAATCCTCGTCTCATCACAGCAGTCGTCACCGCAACCGAGATCGTGACCGGGAACGTGATCTGGAAAGGGACAGGGAGCGTGACCGGGATCGAAACCGTGAGAGGGATCGTGATCGTGACAGGGACAACACTTGGCCTGAAAAGCAGACAGATGTGCAGCCTCAGGTAAAATAAATAAAATATTCACACCAACAGCGTATCTATAAAGATAGCTATAATATATTAGCATCCATATTGACACGCAATAACATTCTGGTTATTCTAAGCACATGCTACTTTTAATGCCCAAGTTCTTTAAAGCAGAATGGATTCTGATTGGCTGTCAATGTTTTTATTATTTATCATGTGGAAGAAATAGTTTTGAAAGTGATTCATCATTGTTATCGTTATGGTTGTGTTGTGGACAAATTCTCAAAGAATTAGAACAATTATTAAAATTTTATAGTTATCGTTATCTATCAAAAATACAGTAATATTGTGAAATATTTTTTACAATTTTAAATCACTGTTTTCTATTTTAATCTGTATAAAAATGTAATTTATTCCTGATGCAAAACTGAAATATCAGCAGTCCTGATCCTTCAGCAATCATTCTAATATGCTGATTTGACGCTCAAAAACATTTCTTATTAATATCACAGTTATGCTGATTAATATTTTTGTGGTAACCATGATATGTTTAATCAGGATTCTCTGATGAAGAAAAGATAACAACATCTGTTTGAAATTGAATACATTATAAATGTATTTTTTGACCGTTTAATGCATCCTTGCTGAATAATAGTATTATTTCTTTTTAAAAAAGACTTCCTTTGTATTTTATGATTGCACACAGACATGCATTATTAATCTTGCTTTCCTGTTGTAGAGCCAGCCTCTGAAGTCCCTGCGGAAGCTCCTACACCTCTCGTCTCCTGCTACGTCCAATCAGCCCCCACCTCCCGATCGCTCGGCAGAACTGCGCTTCCAGCCCCTCCCTAACCCCCCTTCCAAAGGGAACCTGAACGAGGCCAGAGGGCTCCCACCAGGCAGCGTCACCCCCAATACCAAGAGCCGCAAACCCCACAACTACCCTCTGCCAGGGCAGATCGAGTCCAGCTGGCACGTCTCCGCGCTGAATAGGGCCGAGGGCGCACCGTACCCAGACCAAATGGCAAACAAAGGTGGGCAAAATGGTATCGGCTTTACCAGAGCCGCTCGCGCGAGAATGCCAAACCTCAACGATCTGAAAGAAACGGCTCTTTAGAGGAGGAAGGCCCCGTAGTGGCCACTAGTGTACTTGGTTTCTCCTTTTCCTTCCTGGCTACCTATGGAATGCTATTGTTCATACAGTGGTACACAATGCCACTTCTAGCCAGAAGGTGGCAATAGTTACGTCTCAGCTTTGTTTTTTTAAAAGCATCCACATTTGATAGAATTTGTATTCTTGTTCATTACATCTGGGTTCAGTTTTCTGTTGAAAATAGCTTACTGACGATGATATGAATCTATGTATTTGTATATGGAAACTTGGGGATGGGGGACCAAAAAAAATCTGTGGAATTGTAAGAGCTTTAGTTTATACACAAGAGAATGTATAAATATTTAATGTGTAATGATTCTATATTTCATGGAGATTATTTAATGAATTATTGGTGTGTTAATAGTTACAATGTACAGAGTGCATTTTATGGTTGTAACAAAAGTACTTATTGTTTCTGAATTATTTTCCACTCTTCTGGTATGAATTCTCAGTGCAGACTAGGTCTATATTACACACTGTCTCATACGGCAGGTTATTGAATCAATTGGTTATTGAACCATCCCTATTTAAAACATGCAACAGCATATCAGCAACTACTGATGCATCCTAACCAGGTTCTGTGTTACTTTTCATGCGAGACCATTAAATTGACGTCCCATGATGGCTATCTGTCTCACTTTACCCGTAGCTGGTGTCTTGCAATGTTTTCTTACTTCCCATGAGCTTGGCATTCAAAACCCAACACACTGAGATCAGATAGTGCTTGTGTTTAGCACGAGTTCATTAGAGTCCAGATCCCCGAAGAGCTGATGAATTTCAGCAGAGGCTTAATGAAATAATGAATCTGAATAATGAATTTCAGCAGAGGCCTCACGGTGTCTCCCTCTGCGATCTAAACCCTACCAGCTGGTGGATAAGTGTGACTTTGCCTGTGGCACGAGCGATGGTTTACAAGCGGCTCTGCTCAAGGTTGTGAGAGTTAAGTCCGTATCTCCATCCTGATGTGACTTTCAGCGGTTGCTTTGCGGGGATTCAGTTGCACGTGTGCATGATTCTTTGAACAAACTGAATAACTGGCGGTTTTATTTGAATCAGTTTAACCGCATGTTTTTGAAGAGATAAAAGCATTGCCTCAGAACCTGGTAAAAGGATTTCAAAGACGTAATGCAGTTATTGATCTGTTAGCGGGGAGGGCAGGTGGGAGACGCAGTAAGATTTTTGAGTGGCCTCTGAAACGCAGCACATTTTCATTCAGGCTTTCAGTGTTTGCTTTAGATTTATCTCACTGTACATTTCATTAAATTATATTCTACTAATATAGATTGAAATGAGATGGATATGAAATATGCAAAATAGCTATATTAAGAATTCCAGGCATTTGAATACCAATGCAAACAGAGCAATATATCATAACTTTGAGGTGAATTTATCATCCTTCATAGAGTTACAGCAGAGTGTTACATTTTTATTCATTTACATTGATTATCACGATAGGCACTTTGCTTAACAACTGAAGTTTCTTACAAAATCCCCCCAAAGAGAGTGACAGAGCATTTTTCATTTTAAATCACTCTAGTGAAATGTGTCCTGGGAACTTTTTTTTTTTATTAGTATTGTTTATAAATGGTGCACTTTAAACAGACATTTCACAGGTGTTTGTGCTGATATGGTGTTTGATTAAAACAAAATTTTGTATCTATCTAATCTTCTACCTTATCTACCTACAGTATATGAGCTCTGTCTTTCACAGGACTGGATTTGGAAGTTTTATGTTCAAGTTACACATTCAGATTTAGTCTATACAGTATCTTTGACATTTACATTAAAAGTCATATTTATTTTTTCTGTTCTCATTTACTGTATATCTTTATTGATTCCATTGTCTCAGCACTATTTCAGCGTTATGCATAATGAAATAACCAAGTTAATTTTCAGTAACATCTTGAATCATTTATATTCTATATATCTCACATCATATATCTGACAGCAATCGTGTTTAGTCAGTATGTTCTTTTAAACTCTTGTGTTGTCTTTCATGGTTAAACTGCCATGCAATAACAAACTGTTGTTTTTTGATTTGTAGGAAGAGATGAGAATCAACTTCTATGTGCTTGTTCGAAAAGCCCCTTTCTGGAACCTCTTGTTTTCTTGTTGCATATTTTCAGGTTAATATTAGTGAAATTAAACTCTTTGTTCCTGAGTAATGCGGTCTGCCGGTTTGAGAGTATTTCATCCTGGCCTGAATGTGATTGCATCACTTTGGATTAACACCTTGTCCATAAACGCTCGAACATCCTTTAATCTGCAGTACGTTGGCACAGTCTGTCTCTGTGGTGCCAGGTAATCTTCTCATCAGCCAGCTGTTAGGACTGCCAAGATAAATAGTTTGGCTGTCGCCAGCTGTGGTGAGGTCGCCTGCGAGTGGTAATCTATAACCAGCCTTGTTAACCCGCTACAAAACCTACGTTTGCAGCATGTAGAATGTCGCTGATTCTGCATTTCTTCTGGTTTGCGAAGCACCATAATTTTGTTTTTAATGTTATGTTTTTTTCTTTCAAATCAACTTATGTGGAATCATGCTACCATGCAAAAAATGACCACTTCCCTATCCCAGAGTACTAAAATACTACAAAGCTAGTTTAAGCGCTAAAACAGAAAACTGATTTCAGAAGGGCTGCATCTTTGTGGGCAGAAGTGACCATTCTGTAATTTCTGTCGAAATGGAGTCTGATAGTGGTGTGATATTGACAATGTTATAAAAGATTTCTGTTTCAAATAATTTGTTCTTTAACATTCTATTTATGAAAGAGTCCTGAAGAAAAAAAAAACATTTTAAACATTGATAATAATGAATGTTTCATGCGCACCAAATCAGCATATTATAATGATTTGTGAAGAATCATGTGACACTGAAGACTGGAGTAATGATGCTGAAAATTCAGCTTTATCGTCACCATAAATGATGGAATAAATTACATTTTAAAATATATATATAAAAAGTTATTTGAAATTGTAATAATATTTCACAATATTACTGTTTTTACTGTATTTTTGATCAAATACATACAGCCTAGGTGAGCATAAGCGACTTCTTTCAAAAAACTTATCAACCCCAAGCTTTTGAACGGTAATATAGCTGATCCTATAATAATGTGTATATTCTATCTTAAATTACTACAGGATGACATTGTAGCCATTTGGATTATGTTTTAAAAATTACACTGACAAATTGTGTCCCACTTCACCTCTATTCACCTTATATATGGACTGAATGAGCAGGGTTTTGACTGCCTTAAATGTATGTTGAAGGATATTTTGAAGGTGATTCAGAGTGCTTCTTGGTTCACTGCCATGTTAAAGTATACCTGCAGGTACTGACAACTCATCTGTCATGGTTTAATAGCCATAGACAGCTTGTCTTTTATTGTCTTGTAGCATCTATCATCCAAATAGGATGCCTGTTAGCCTTCCAGTGTCTGAGCTGTTGAATGCAGGGATATAAACATTCAGGTTCGTCCCCAGAAGTGCACAGAATAGTTGAAATATATTGGACATCTTCATTGATCCTCATATTTGTGAATGGCTGTTCATTTTCTGTGGCTTGGCAATGACTAGAAGCTGTTTCCTCTTAGAATGTAATGTATTTAC
>NW_015544143.1:548832-574528 GCF_001515605.1 Sinocyclocheilus anshuiensis | reverse complement strand
AATATTATTATTATATAGATTTTTTTTTTTTTTTAAAGTGACAGTAAAGACATTTACAATGTTATAAAAGATTTCTGTTTCAAATAATTTGTTCTTTAACATTCTATTTATGAAAGAGTCCTGAAGAAAAAAAAAACATTTTAAACATTGATAATAATGAATGTTTCATGCGCACCAAATCAGCATATTATAATGATTTGTGAAGAATCATGTGACACTGAAGACTGGAGTAATGATGCTGAAAATTCAGCTTTATCGTCACCATAAATGATGGAATAAATTACATTTTAAAATATATATATAAAAAGTTATTTGAAATTGTAATAATATTTCACAATATTACTGTTTTTACTGTATTTTTGATCAAATACATACAGCCTAGGTGAGCATAAGCGACTTCTTTCAAAAAACTTATCAACCCCAAGCTTTTGAACGGTAATATAGCTGATCCTATAATAATGTGTATATTCTATCTTAAATTACTACAGGATGACATTGTAGCCATTTGGATTATGTTTTAAAAATTACACTGACAAATTGTGTCCCACTTCACCTCTATTCACCTTATATATGGACTGAATGAGCAGGGTTTTGACTGCCTTAAATGTATGTTGAAGGATATTTTGAAGGTGATTCAGAGTGCTTCTTGGTTCACTGCCATGTTAAAGTATACCTGCAGGTACTGACAACTCATCTGTCATGGTTTAATAGCCATAGACAGCTTGTCTTTTATTGTCTTGTAGCATCTATCATCCAAATAGGATGCCTGTTAGCCTTCCAGTGTCTGAGCTGTTGAATGCAGGGATATAAACATTCAGGTTCGTCCCCAGAAGTGCACAGAATAGTTGAAATATATTGGACATCTTCATTGATCCTCATATTTGTGAATGGCTGTTCATTTTCTGTGGCTTTGCAATGACTAGAAGCTGTTTCCTCTTAGAATGTAATGTATTTACCTTTTTTTTTTTTTTTTCAGTTTACCATTGGACAAATGTTTATATCTCCATAAGAATGTAAGTCTTAAATAAGGCCCAGTGGTCAGCTGCATCTGCATCTTTCATGGTTATCAAAAACAGTTCTCTCTTTTCTACTTTAGACATTTCATAATGTTTATTCCACCTTTAAGTATTGAAATCACCACATTTTTGTCTAAAGCCGTTGTGTGCCAATTAAAGCCATTGTGAAGTCATGCAAGGCCAAAGGTTTACAATCTTATCAGGAAAAAGAGTTTATTCTGGCAGAAGAGCATCTGTCATATGAGTTCACACGAGTTCTCTTTTTATTTTAGTGGACTGACTTCTGAGTCTGTCATAGAATGTACTTAGAAAGATATCTGTTTTTATTTCATATAAATGTTAAGACTGTTCCTATTAGATGTTGAACTGTTTTGCTGAGTTACTGCAGTCTGTTTGAATCCTGTTTGCTGAATTGACAATGTGGTCTATCCCTAAATTGTGTCCTTTCCCCTTCTGCTTGACAGGATTGACATGAACAACACACAGTAGCTGTCAAAAATCCAACCAATCGGGATGTGACTTTCATTTAGACAACAGCCATCATTTTGGTTACATCTTTCAGGCCCATACAGAATCTGCAAACTTCTTCACATCCCTCACCGCTTGCATGTTCATTTATGACACATTTTGGCTTTTTACTGTTTCTTTCAGTTACCAGTAAGAGTCTAGTACTCTATAGTTTTAACACACACTTCCATATTTATTTCTGCCCCAAAATCAGCACAGACAATTAGATAAAAGTGCAGAATCTGTCTGGGCCTTCATCTATCCAAAGTTATTTGCTTGTAACTTTATTCACCAATGCACAACATTTAGCTCAAGCATAATCACCACCACTCACTCAGCACTTTGTCTATGTCTCTTGTGAAGACTGTTTGTGTATTATCTTTAGGGTACAAGTGGGAAACAGCACCCTAACATTTGATTTAAGTCTGGGCATGTCTGACTCTAACAGTGTTTATAATGTATATTCTGCTGTAATTAATAACAATTAAAACAATGTCTACCCAGCTGTGTTCCAGCATGCATCATTTCATTGCAAACACCTGCCAGCATATAAGAAACCTATGTCTTTGACATTATTAATGAAAAAAAAAACACAATGAAGACCTGTACATAATGAAATAATTGATCATGAACCATAGCAACTGCAGAAGAAAGATGACACTGCACTGAAAAGAAAGAAACCAGCCTTCATCTTGTCTCTCCATCAGATGGCATATTGAATGTAGTGATTGCCGGGGAAGTTGAATTGAGTTAATTGCATGCATTGAACCATTAACTGGGTCACAGAAGGTGACCATCCAGCTTTATAATCTGAGCTCATTTGGCTATTTCTCCCTTTTTTAACAGACAAGGGTCCGACTGGGATGTGAACAATTTCAAACTAGCTTTCAGAAGTAAAGGGAGGAGCTTTGAGATGAAGGGCATTAGATAAGGCCATTAGTGCTCTGTGGATTACAGTAATCCAGCACCTTTAATATCAGTGCGGTGGTCCACCACTCGAAAAATAAACATCATGGAGTACAGACTGCAGAACACGTTTCTGTTAGCCGTCCTGCTGGTGTCTGAAGGTATGTGTTATTGAGTTGCATTATTTTCACTAAATTAGCAGAAATTAACATTCAAATTTGGGAAAAAAAAATTTTTTAATCAGATTTAAAGACAAAGAACAATGAAAAATGTAACTATTACTAAACTAAGTTAATAAAGATGATTGTGAATGTTAAATGTTAATAAAACATTTCACCTGTATTACAATTTTATTTCTAGTCTAATGAAATGTTGCTGTTTTACTCTTCCACATTTTGTCCAGGTTTTATTGGGCTGCAAGCACAAGAGGTAATTAAACACATTTGCTATTAATATCAGAGACAACTAAAAGATAAATATTGATGGCAATGTTAATATGTGTTTAGGATGGCGAGGGCAACAGCACATGGGCTAGGAAAATTTGCAAGTGTGACTGTGATTCCTCTAGCAAGTTGCTTTCTAAAGGTTCTTCATCAAGTAGGGGACAGGAGATGGACTGCATGCCAGGTAAGAAAGAGAAAGGGACTGTAAGAAATATGGACGAAAAAATGCATTCTAATAATCACATTACTGTCTTCTTTTAAAATGTAATAAGCACTAATTGTAACCTAAGTGTGAGTGCTTTGTAGGCTTTGTCCTGGTTTGGATAAACTCCATTATGAAGAAGTGGTTCAAAACGTGTTAAACATGTAATGACTCAGTTTCCTTCGTTATCTAGATAGCACTGTTTTTACTGCCTGAGGGTGAATTGTGAATCAAATACCACTGAAATCCTTTATGCTCATTTTGTCAGGAGAGCGAAACTTGTGAATGGGGCTTTGCACTAACATTGACTCTTTGGGAATTGAGATGAATGGATTAGTTAGCACTAGCTGGTGCCCTCTAAAAACAGAAGGCAGGACATGTGTGAATGAGCTGGCTGCCGGACAAGCCTTCCCCTGCAGTGGTGCAGAAAGTCATTAATCATTTGGTTGCAGCTTCACCTGGACCATGTGCGCCATCACCGCATCCCATTGGCACACCACCACAGGGCAGACATGCTCCATTAACACAGAGCAACTTGTGTTCGGAGTCCTCCAAGACTGATGTGTTAGAATTAAATGAAATGAAAAGCTGAGATTTTTTTTTTTGAATGGAGCAAGAATCAGAGATGGATCCCATTATGTTGAGATGCTGAGATTACCAAGACAAGATTAGGTCCACTCAATTAAACCATTGACCATTAAAAGGGATTGTTTACAAAAAAAAAAATGAATTTAAGTTAATTCTCTATCATTTGTCATTCCAAACCTGTATGACTTCCTTTCTTTTTTGTTCTACAGCTTTGTTCCCCTTTGACTTCCATTATATTTTTGACCATGCAATGGAAGTTACTGTTTAGTTATCAACATTTACTTCTGGAGAGATTTTTAAAGAGACACTCTGAAAAAGAGAAATTCAGTTTAGAATTCATGACTTCTGAATGCATTTATTTTCCCTGGATTTCATCTAAATCAAAAGTGGAAGTGGGTTTGTCACAAAGAACATCCTAAATCCTTGAAAAGAGGGACTTTTATGTAAAAACACTGATGTAGGACTGGAGCTTAAGTGTGGAACGTGACCATCTGTCAAGCTAAAGTCTTAATGGATGTTGATCTTTCACTATGGGGAACTAAAGCTTTTGGGATTGTAAAGTCACGAGCAGAAGAGTGGAAAGAACGGAATTACAGAGCCACCAGATTAACGCTTTGTCCATTTCTCTTTAACACAGCAGGACAAAGAAATCTCTCTGATTGCGTGACTAATGTTTCATTAAGCCTCCTGTCAGACATGTCTGATATCTTGCAGGCTTTTGTTGAATGGGCCTGTCCATAGATTTTTGGTATTTGGAGCTGCCTTTAGAGTCAGAAAGCCTGGTTGGAGCCAAACTGACATAGATGTGTTTATGTTTTTACTTCAAATTACAGTATATGCAAAGATACATATTAACCACATTCTCAATTTACTGTCCAGAGTGTCCCTATCATAAGCCCCTGGGTTTTGAGGCAGGATCTGTGACCTCAGATCAGATCAGCTGCTCTAATGAAGACCAGTACACAGGCTGGTTCTCCTCCTGGATTCCAAGCAAAGCAAGGCTCAACAACCAAGGATTTGGGTGAGTTCTCTGAAATATTTATTAGTATTTCATTGAAAAAAAAAAAAGAATACCTTTATTCAGCAAGGATGAATTAAATTGATTAAAAGATGCATTAAATGGACCTATTCATCAAAAACCATGAAAACAAAATATTAAGCAACACAACTATAATGTGTAATAATAATAAGAAATGCACCAAATCAGCATAATAGAAAGATATTTGAAGGATCATTTGACAATGAAGACTGGAGTAATGGCTTTGCCAAAATAAATTTCCCTTTAAAATGTATTAAAATAGAAAAAAAGTTATTTTAAATTGTAATGATATTTCACAATATTTTTTACTGTATTTTTGATTAAATGAATGCAGCCTTTGTGAGAATAAGAGACTTCTTTCAAAAACATTTAGAAGTCTTACAGACCCCAAACTTTTGAACAGAGTGTTACTGAAACGATCTTGATAAACAGTTTTAGGTATTTCAATCTTAAAGAGACTTGGACTATTTTGCATATATAGATTCTCTCTCTCTCTCTTGTCCAAGGTGTGCCTGGCTGTCTAAGTTCCAGGATACCAACCAGTGGCTTCAGATTGACCTGAAGGAGGTCGAAGTGGTTTCTGGTATCCTGACCCAGGGCCGCTGTGACTCTGATGTGTGGGTTACCAAGTACACCGTGCAGTACCGCACCAATGAGAAACTCAACTGGATCTACTACAAGGACCAAACTGGAAACAACAGGGTATTCCAGCCCATCCTGGAATAATGATTGAAAAAAAAATCACTATTTCTTTGAAGGAATACATAAATATTGGTTTTAATTGTTTTCAACACTTACTTCTTTTTCCCTCAGATGTTCTATGGAAACTCTGACCGCTCTTCCACAGTCCAGAACCTTCTGCGTCCACCTATCGTAGCACATTACATCCGTATCCTCCCTCTTGGTTGGCACACTCGCATCGCCATCCGCATGGAGTTGCTACTTTGCATGAATAAATGCACCTGATCTGGAACATGTCAGCGAAGCCATACTCAACTATTTCCTGTTCCATCCCATTTCTTGTATCCCAACATGCCAAAGTGAATATCACTGCCCAATCACTGCACTCAATTCATTTATTCTTATTTTCTGGTATTTTCAAGGAAGAAGCGATCATTAGAATGTGTTAAGGTTACATTTATTTGTCTTAAATATGTTTTCCTCTTCTTTTTGCATATAAAGACGTGTATTTCATTCATTTTATAAACCAAAAATGTGTTGCTTTGTCAAATAATTTTTTATCAAATTGCAAGCTGAGGCCACTGTAGTAATATGGCTAAACCAGAGGCTTGCTTATCTGAGACATCTCATGGAGTTTTGTATTATTGTGTGTTCTAATGTGGTTTGTGATGGTGATGTAGGGTGTTTCATTCCCACAGTTATGACCAATTCCTTTTTGAATTTATTATGAGCGTACATTGTTTAATTGTGTTTGTGGCTTACCTGAGAAACAATGCCTTTGAATAAAGTGTCTCTCTGTACCTTGCATGTTGTATAATCTGTTCACTCTCAAGTTGGGTTCACCATTTTAACACAATTCCAAAAGGTTAATATGGCTACTTGATAAAAAGAAATAAAAGAAATATTCATATAAAAAAAAAATTGTAGTAAGGGGAGCATGTGCTAGAGGCCCCCAGTGTATGTGTACATGCACAGGATGATCCAATATATTATTAGAGGAAATAAATTAAAACATTTCCATAAACTACATCTGATATAACTTTTAATTATTCACTTCTATATAAGGTAGTAATTTCATACTCAAGACCTTATGTCAAAAACGAGATGTTTGAAATTTAATAATTATTTAAAAATAATAACTTAAAAATGCCTCAGGAGTATTTTGCCCCATTTCAGAAGGGGTCATCTTACAAAGTGTCTTACTTTACTGTTCCACTTCAAATAAAAAGCATATTTCCCCCCTAAAGTCTAAATTAATTAGGCTACTGCTGTGCCCATGAATTCTCCATCAACAAACATAAAAACATTATATTCAATTATATAAATTCACAGAAAACTATATGGTAACTATCAAATGATATCAAAACTAAACTCTCCAGATGGATTAAGTCTGACAAACGCGGGTGTTCAGAAAATATGCTCTTTTTGTGTCGAGCGAGTGCGCATGCGCTTCAAGGCAAATAGAGGAGGAATGCACCTGCTTGTTAGTCATTAGTGGATTGATTAGAAATACCTTAAATTGTAATTTCGCTTCAGCGACTGTTGTTTACACACTCCTCTGATCATCATGAAAGCTCTTGGCCTTAAAAGCAAGCGGTGTTCCTCATCCAGAAGTTCCATATCAAGAACCAGAGGACACGCTGCGTTCATGTACACAGTCCGACAACAGGTGTGTTTTATAGGTCCAGAAATAACAAAAGAACAGAAGTTGAAAGTGTACCTAAAATGATTGCATATAAAAACAACTGGCTTTCATGTACAGGTCAATAAGACGGCAGTGAGACGCGTTCATGAGGCCAAGAGCGTAAGCAGATATTTGCTGCAGAGACTGGGGTCAGAGGCCGCGCGTCTCTCCTGTTTCAGCCGCCACAGAACCGTCTCGAGGAGGGAGATTCTGGAGGCCTGGGATCAGATGAGACGACGCAGAAATCCAGCTCCGCTGGCAGGCGCTTGAATCTTTTTAACAGACGCTTTAAATGTATCTATTTTAACGGATCTGTACATATTTAACTGTTGAAATAAAAGCCTTTTGTTAAAATAGTGAGGGTTTGTTTACTGTCGTAACAACTGTACGCTGGCATGTGTGACTTATTTATATATGGAATATTTGATTCTTTGCAGTACGTGTTTTTTTCCACTAACGTTAGTCAAAACGGGGTGGAAGCCCTCTGCTTAAATTGATGGTGCCCTGGCGTAATTTAAAAACACTTCAAACCCCTTGAGAGGCTTTTCCTCGTTTCTTGGATGATTGCTCGCATTTTGCAAAACATGCTACGTCACGTCTACACTACAAGACCGTGAATAATACAAATATAGATGTGAACTGTACTTTCTGTGACTCACAACCAGAAAATGTCTTGCATCTTCTTTTTTTTGTTGGCTTTGTGCTCATAAGAAAACCTTGGCAAGACATTTGCCAGTTCACTGTAAAAGTGTAAACGCACACAATTACTTTGATCTTTGACATTTAAAGATGTTTTGTATTTTTCACTTTAGAGAAGCAATATGAAAATGTTTACGTTCTTTGCAACTTAATTATTTTGCTTGCGAAATATTTTAACAAATGCAAGATTATGAAAGTTGCCCACAATAAATGTGAATCAAGAAGTTATAAACATGACTGAAGACGATCAATGCGTTTTTCATACTATATATAAGAATATAAACGAATATATTAACGAGGGTTAATAAACGAATCAGTGAATGAATCATTTACTGAACGGATCCAAACGATTCGAGTAACTGGGATGAATCAAAACCTCCTCACTAGACTCACACGAGTCACTGTGATGTGCTCTCAAATCGTCATTCGTCAGACTGCCACGGCGTTTAATGCAAGCTAGGTTTATCTGACACTTGGTGTTTATCTATTGCATCCCTCCACATTTGGAAATTAATGTTTGATTTTTCATCATCTACTTCTTATCCAACCCTAATTTCTCAACGTATTTGATGTCGTACTGAATGATGGACAACGGAAAGGTAACTTGCAGTGTTTTGTTTGTGTTCCGTGCATAATTGTACGATTGTTCGTTCCGCTTGTTTGTTCTGCATTTTTTTGTCGTTAAGGAATAAAGACCGTGTCAATGTTTTAATGCCTCTTAAAGAGATTAATGTGACTTAAAAAGAAGTTGGGGCAACATATTTAAACTATAAAGACATATAATAATAATAAATTATTATTATTGTTATTACTATTATTATTATTATTATATTTCTAACGCTGTGAAGGTGACAATCAACAGTCTTCATATCTCTCCCTGTGCCCCCTCCCAGAGATTGATCACTGTTAAAAGGGCCTTTTGAAAGGCACTTTAGGGGCACTGATTAAAGTCCAGCATGATTTGCAGTAAGTATCTTTTGTTGCTTTATTCTACAGAGGAACATTATAGTGATGCTGGATTAATTTCAAGCAGTATTCCTTTTTTCTGATGCCATTTCACTTCATTATGAATATATATATCAAAATAGCACTGAAATATTAGGTCTGTTTTATTAATAGTGGCAACAATAGCCATGAGGATGCATCTCCACAATATTCAGATTGGTGTTCAAATGTATTTTTATGAAACTATGTTACCCTCTGTCCTGAATATGTGGTTGCAGTATTGGTACTGTACTGATGAAGTTTAAGCTATTTTAGAAACAATTATTCAGTTATTTCTTTGCACAGACATTTCTGGTTACTAAATAAAGAAGAGAACCCCAAGAATTTCAGATATTCATGACTAGAAGCAAGCAGTGCCATCATGGGATGTGGCACATCCATTGCAGTTGAGAAACAAACACGCCCCTCAGAAACAGGTAAATATTGATTCTTCATCCCTAATGCTTTAATGTGATTTTCAATAATTAACCTCTTTTTCCTCTACCATTTGCAACAACCCTGGTTTCAAGAAGTTTGCATTTTTTTTTTATTTGTAAAAAATATGGCAGTGCTTGCATTGCATTTAGTCCCCAGTTCTATCTTTTTCTGTTGTTTTTTTTTCCACCCCCAAGGTGTTATTTAATTTATTCAATTTAATTTAATCACCTCTCACACAGATGGCTCCATCAAGCAGCCCAGCCCAGCTCTGAGTAAGGCACTTTCTTCAGCATCTGTCATCACTGTCTGTGTCTCATTTGTGGCTATAGAGAAGTACTTGTTGGCATGAAAGCACAATTGTATGTTCACAATGTAGATTTGTTTACATCTTTTTTAAAGTACAAACTAGATGGTTTACCATATATTTTTGCGGTAAACCAATGGGTGTGAGTTTTCTCTGTGCATTTAGAATAAATAAAATGGATGAGCAATTCTCCTATTCTTCTCGAACACAGCTTATAATTTCTCTATGGATGTGTACTCTTGAGCAAAGCCTTGTCTCTGACGTCTGAATTGTGTTCTTTCTTCTTAACTGCTCTTAGCAGTTCTTTAATTAGCACCTGTGATATTGACCTCCTGAGACAAGGTGTATTTTTAGCACAGTCTTTGCACTCAAGTATTCTGGAAAATTTCAAGTGTCCCTGTACCAAGAGCTTTATGTGCATTAAAGCGTGATGTTAACATGGTAACGTGAATCTAATGAGACAAAGGGGAATCAGCTGTAGCAACAGAACATTTTTGAAGGGTTGCTACAGTACTGTCCTAAAATGAAATGTTTCATGTTTAATTTCTCTGTATATGTGGAGATATTTCCCAGCAATTCTACATTTGCCATGTTGGCATCTTTTGACTCATATGTTCTCAAAAATAATTCACTCAGGTGTTGTTAAACAAGTAAAATTTAACCATGAGGAGCAACCTTCTTTATACCAAAGCACTTAAACTTAAAAAGAGATGTTCTATTTTTTCCTCTTTCTCTTTTTTTCTTTTTTTAATCTGACAGCTTTGCAGCTTCCACTGCCTCATGAGATGGCAGTGTCCAATGGTTGTACACTCTTAGAGGATGTAGTAGGTCAACCAGGGTCTTGTTTCATGAATACTGCATAATTAGACAGAGGTTGTGTCTGAAATCGCATACTGTCTGAGTAGGTGCTTCTTTTGGATAAGTAATTAAATAGTGTCAGCTAAAAAGTAAGTTCTATATATTTACTGTGTGTAGTATGAGTAAAATACAGATGTACTACATTCACCATGTTGTCATTAAAATGTGACAGTTTTGAATCGCTTTACTGCCATTGACAAATCCTATCCTGTGGTCTCATGGGATAGTAAAGGGTCCATTGTATGCACACTTCAGAATCTCGCTGGAAGTAGTAAGTCATCCGGGTGCTTTTTGCATACTGTTGTATGAGTACTGTGAATTTGGACCTCTAACTTCTAATTTCACACACTGTTTTTCACCTGCTATGTAATAGGAAAGTATGTGATTCCAGGTGCAGACATATTACTGCTTTTTGCATACTAAGTAGGGAAGTATGCATATTTGGTCCATTGGAAACCCTCATTGCCTGCATTTCTCTTCCCAATTAGTTTTTGTCTCTGTGGTTACAGAAATATGACTTCAAGGATACTGTTTACACCAGCCACTTGCATTCTTTGTGTGTTCTTAACATAGCTATAAAAGCTGCCATACTGATCCAGCGTTGGTACAGACGCTATGTCGCTCGCCTGGAGATGAGAAGACGCTATACATGGAACATCTTTCAGTCCATTGAGTATGCAGGGGAACAGGACCAGCTACAGGTATAAAAGCCACTTGATAGAAAAAACCACAAACAAACATCTCCCCTTAATCTTAATAAACTTGTAATGATATTAAAACTCATCTTTTTTTAAATTTGTTATAGCTCTCCAGTTTCTTCAGTTTCATGTTGGACAACTTCACACACATGAATGGGAATGGACCAGGTAATACATGTCACATTCAAAAATACAAAGGCTTCTATAAGGTAAAGTGTGTTATTTTTGCATCACCAAATTGAATCACCAAAATAACTAATTGTTTAAAACGGTCCCAATTGTTATTGGTCAGATGAACAGATATATCCCATGAACTATTGGTTGAGCCATGGTGGTTTTAGCGATTTTTATTTCATTATCTTAATTTGCCTGCCCTCAGCTCATCTTTGTAAAGCCCATAGCTCATGTGATTTTGCATCAAACGATCTCCCTCTGGAGTGTTGCAGACCTATCCTTTTAGTGATTCCAAAAAACGCTATATAGAGACAGTTGCTTAGCAACCTTGGGAGATCCCATTTTGAGTGGTGGTAATGCAGAGAGAGCCAGAAATGCAGCAGCCAGCCTCCACAGGCAGCTGCCCAAAGTGCAGAATTACAGAAGACAATTAGTCCCATCTTTAGTCAAGCAGAACAGCAGAAACTCAGAGATCACAGAGAACGCAGTAGGAAAAGCAAGAGCATAGAATGTTCTTCTAATGTTTTTGAAAAATCATAATAGTATGAAAACTACATGGGTAAAATTTTCAGTTGTTTTACCCAATAATGAATGTTCTTTTTACTATTTTATATTCTTTACATGGAGGTTCTTTGCTCTAGCCTGTGATGACACTAAATTGGCTTGCCTTGGGGAAAACTGTGTTTAATCAGTTCCTATTGAGTGGGCCGCAAGTGCACATGACTGGGCTTGTCAGGTAATCATGTATCTTGGGCTTGGATTGGATGGTTTTCAGGTTCAGCTTCATGTTTCTGTGGCTCCAGAATCATTGCCTGATGGCAATTAGGAAGCATATTATTATAGTATGGTAAAGTGTATCTTCATATTTATTATTGAAAAGTCTGCAATCACAGCTATAGTGGAGCTTCAATGTGTGCCATGGGTTCTGAGCACTAAGCAGAAATAAATTATAGAGTGATGTTATATACATTTAAAGTTGGCAAGTTTCTCTCTTTTTTTTTTTTTTTTTTTGGTTCTCTTATATGCTCATCAGAAAAATGGGGAAAAAGCATTTATTTGAAATAGAAATCTTTTGTAACATTATAAATGTCTTTAATGTCACTTTTGCATTCAATGCATTCTTGATGGAAAAAAAAAATTTATTTAAAAAAATAATAATCTTACTTACCCCAAACATTTGAACATTAGTGTATCTGCAGATTTTTACTCAAAATAACAGAAAAGGCTTGAATATTGCCTGATTATTGGCTTTATCCAATTTCTGGAAATTTTGTCTCATTTATGAATCCACATTCTTAACTGGCAAACTCTGCCTCAGCATCACTGACTACAAAAATGTAAATACCTTTCACGTTTTGCCAGATAGTAGAGCTCCAAATGGAGCTTAATAATGCTTGTTTATCATTGGCAATCTAAGGAAGCAGGGAATGATGTCCAGTAGATATTGGCTAAATCAAGGCAAGAAAAAATTATTCTGCATTAGCTCTCTCCTCAATACAAACATCTGTTCCTGAAATTCAACTCTCTCTGCATACATTTATGGAAAAAACTGCAAATTTACATTTTCAAGAATGACACAATGGGTCAGCACTCCTCAAATCCCTGTGCAGGGCCAGACGCTATGCAAATTGAAGTATGCTACATTGTGTTATGGCACTGTGAGCTGGATATTTTGATGGGCAATCAAAATAGGCCTTTCATAATAGACTCCAGGTTGAGAATTAATCATTTATTTAATAAGTGAAAACAGAAACAGATATGCCTGTCCGCCTGTATTCATGTTTCCGTGTGCCACATGCCCAGCGCTGCCTAACAATAACACAAACCTTTTGATGTTTCAGAGTGTTTTGTGATTCACATTTACATTTTTTATTTTTAATCAGGCTGCTGTTTTTGCACATTATAGTAATGAATAGTTCTCACATGACGTGTTGATGGAGAAAAAAGTTTAACATTTTTATGATTTTATATGGGAAATTGTTAAGCTTTGGGTCATAACTGGTGATTTATTTGAGTTTTTTCATGATTTTTAAATTAATTTCACCTTTTCTACTTCATTTTAAAAGGTTGGTTGGACTTCTATGACTGATTCTGATGATTCTATCTAAAAGGCTGTAATTCCAGAAATTATGCATTTTCCATACCATGTTCCATCATCCATGTACCACAAAATTTTTTTTGTCATTGCTTTGTTGTTACACCGATTCATACCAAGATAATCAAGTTGCATGTCACACTTCTTTTCCATGATTCTTCTTTTATTACCACATAGTCACGACAGCAGCCATGTTCTCTTTCCCCCAGACTTGATCTCTCACCTCCTGGACTCTGTGGTTGACCCTTTAACTGAGGAGGCCAGGCAGTTGAAGTACGAGCAGATTGTCGTGCCGGAATCATACAGTGGTCCTCGTCTCTCCTTCCCGCTGAGCGTGACTGATACCAATGCCCTGCTCAGTGCCTTTAAAGAGGAGCAGGTACAACACTATAAAACTTTCACTAATAGTCTGAACAAATTCTGGCAAAAACTAAATTCATCTTGTACATTATTTATCTATGTCTAGCAGACTTTAATTGCTTTTCAAATTGTGCTACACTAATGCTCAAATGTTTGAGGTTGGTAAGATTTTTAAAATGCGCTCACCAAGGCTGCATTTATACAGTAAACACAATGATATTGTAAATTTTGATTACAATTTAAAACAACTGTTTATTTTAATACATTTTAAAATGTAATTTCCTGCAATGGAAAAGCTGAATTTTCAGCATCATTAATCCAGTTTTCAGTGTCACATGATGCTTCAGAAGTCATTCTAATATGCTGATTTGCTGCTCAAAAAAACATTTCTTATTATTATTATTGATACTGAAAACAGTTGTTCTTCTAAGGAATCCGTAATTAATTTTTTAGGATTTTTTTTTTTTTTGATGATGAATAGAAAGTTCAAAAGAACGGCATTTATTTGAAAAAGAAATCTTTTGTAACATTATAAATGTCTTTACTGTTACTTGGTAAATATAATGCATCCTTGTTGAATAAAAGTATTAAATTCTTTCAAAAAAAGAAATAGTGAATATTTATAACTTTTTTTATCAGAATATTTTTTGATAAACATCAAAACATTATCATAACATTCTACTATTCTACTGATTTTTACTTTAGAAAATGCAAACATAAAAATCCAGTGACATAAATGTATGACTACTTCTCATTTTCAGACTCTTCACGGCAAATATGTGCTGCAGCTACTATATGAAACGAAGAAGTTCTTAAAGCAGATGCCAAACGTCATATACCTGTCGACGTCCTATGCCAAAGAGATAACTATATGTGGTGAGACTATATATTTTATGAAAAACTAGAATGGTCATCTACACACACTTTATACTGTTTAATCCACCTCCGATTCTTTGCAGCAGTGCATTTGAGATATGTGAAATATTTTTGATAGCTTGTAAGGAAAACTAGTGATGGCAGCATGAATGAATGAGTGCTTATTTATTTTGCACTACATAAAGCACTTCAGTGTACCTCGATGGGCTCCTCGCAGCCAACTTGCACCATTTCATACTCGACAGCGCTCCAGATTCAATTAGTACAGAAAAGCATGCATGAATAACTGAATTCCCATCTTGGAATACTCTAAAAGAGATTGCGTTGTGCCATTTAAAGTGTTTATATTTTGCATATTTTCATCACAGATTCCAACATTTGATTTTCATTTCCTGGAATGATAAACAGTGTTTATATGCCAACTTTCTCTTTCACACAGGTGATCTGCATGGTAGACTGGATGACTTACTGCTTATATTTTACAAGGTAAATGCAGATTGATTGCTTAGATCTAGAATATTATTTCTTGTAATTACATTTTAGCATATTGGTGCAGGGGTAATCTACCTAAGCAAAGCCAAAGAATGAGTTCATTAAAGCCACTTGGGCATCACTTGTGACTTATTACATTCAAGATGTATTACCTTAATACCCAGAATGGTCTTCCCTCTGCGGAGAACCCCTACATATTCAATGGAGACTTTGTGGATCGAGGAAAAAAATCTACAGAGATTATCATCATTTTGTTTGCCTTCCTACTGCTCTACCCCGACCACATGCATCTGAACAGAGGCAACCACGAGGACCACATCATGAACCTCAGGTAACATGCTTGATCACCCATTCATGAAGACTTCTAATGAAGGCATGAATTTTAATAAGGCAATAAAAAGTTTTTTCATGGTCTATGCATTCTTGTAGTCAAAAAAGGTTTTCTAGTCATGGTGTACCATTAGTAGGAATGTCCTCAGAAAGCATTTTCTTTTTTCAAACTGAATTAAAAGTATGATTTATATTGTTAGTGTGTAAGCTTTATATGTTCTTGCAGATATGGATTCACAAGAGAAGTCATGCAGAAGTATAAGGTATATTTGTATTTGTGTAATAATGTTTTGATTAGAGGTAAGTTAAATGTAGGTTTGTTAAAAGTTTTGTAGCATTTAAAAATGATTAGAATTTTTTTTTTCAATCTTTAAATCAGCTGAAAATAGATAGCCTTAAAACTCTCTAAATTACTTGAAATATATAATTGCTTGTTTAAAAGAGCGTAATAAAAGTTAAACAAAAATTAACTTGTAAAGTTTACTGGCGAATATTAGACGTCACCGCCACCTACTGGACATTAACTTCTACTGCTTTCTTTATAGACTCATGGCAGGGAAATCCTACAGATTCTTCAGGATGTGTTCAGCCTGCTACCTCTTGCAACTGTCATCGACAACAAAGTGCTTATTGTTCACGGTGGCATATCGGACAAAATTGATCTGGGCTTTCTGAGCACTGTTGAAAGGCATAAAGTAGGTCTTTTGTTTACGTTCGGATGGATTTATATTCTTTCTTTTGACATAATAAAATTATTTCCATTTAAACCTATAAGTCACTTCCATTTATTTATTTTCTGAGCACAGTTGCGAGACATAAAGTAGGTCTTTTATTTAGAGGCCTCCTTCTTACATAAAATAGTTTCAGTTTAAATCTATAGTTCATGTTTTTTTGTTTAGGTAAGTAGCGATGTAGTAAGCAGGGTCATGTAAAAAAAGGTTTGTCCCTCACATGTAAGTCTGCTTTGCAGGTGAAGTCTGCTCTCAGGTTGCCTAAACGCAGCGTTGATCATCTCAACGTTCACGCATGCAGTCGCAACAGCAGCAGACAAAGCGGCAGATCCCGGTTGGACAGCCCTTGCTCCTCAGGCCGCACCAGTCGTGCCTCCCGCAGGAGAAAGAAGCACTTCACCAAACAGGGGAGCTGCTCCTCATCTTCATCATCTTCATCCTCCTCATCGTCTGTGTGCTCCCCCCGAGTCTCATCACGGAACACTTCATGTCGACCTCCTCCTTCCCCCAGTCTGCCAAGCCCCACCGATGTGCTCCAAGTGCCCTTCCTGGACTCCTTCGTCTCCCTAGAGCCCCCTGAGCCACCCAGAGAAGAACTGGAATGGCAGCAAGTGAGTTGAAACTGTTCCCACTGTGTTTTGTCGGTGAGAGTGTGTGACAAATAGCTTCTATCTTGGATGTGGAAGCGTTCTGCCTTAGAAATCCATTTGGCCTAAACCTCCAGTACACAATATGACTCGCTTTATTGCAGGAGATGTGAGAATTTTGCACCAACCTACTGAACTTCCACAACAATAATTGTTTTTGAATTATAAAACAGCATGGCACTTTGGGTTTTGTGCTTAGAAATAATCAATCGGCATTTTATTTCAAGAGTCAGTCAATATAAAATCTTCCAGTTATACTCAGTTTATATATATATATACTGTATATATATGTATGTATGTATGCATCTGTTCGTGACCTCAAGCTGAAGCGAACTTGGGTTCTGCAGCAGGACAATGATCCAAAACACACCAGCAAGTCCACCTCTGAATGGCTGAAGAAAAACAAAATTAAGACTTTGGAGTGGCCTAGTCAAAGTCCTGACCTGAATCCTATTGAGATGCTGTGGCATGACCTTAAAAAGGCGGTTCATGCTCGAATACCCTCCAATCTGGCTGAATTACAACAATTCTGCATAGATGAGTGGACCAAAATTCCTCCACAGCGCTGTAACAGACTCATTGCAAGTTATCGCAAACGCTTGATTGCAGTTGTTGCTGCTAAGGGTGGCCCAACCAGTTATTAGGTTTAGGGGGCAAACACTTTTTCACACAGGGCCATGTAGTTTTGGATTTTGTTTTCCCTTAATAATAAAAACCTTCATTTAAAAACTGCATGTCGTGTTCACTTGTGTTATCTTTACTAATATTTAAATTTGTTTGATGATCTGAAACATTGAAGTGTGACAAGCATGCAAAAAAATAAGAAATCAGGAAGGGGGCCAACACTTTTTCACACCACTGTATGTATGTATTTATTTATTTTTGTATTTTCATTTTAGTTTGAGTAATTTTATGTTTTTGTCATTTTTTAAAAAATATTTCTATTTAGCTTTAATTTACTTAATTTACATTTTATTTCAGCTTTATTTCAATAACAACACTGAGGTGAATGTATGATGACAGACACTACATTTTGGGTTAACTATTCCTGTAATACTGTGGCTCAAGGTATAAAATCTACTTCTGGCCTGAAGTGTTTTGCTGTCTTTATATCTCTTTCAGCCTTTGACTTAGTTTTAGTTAATGATTTAGTTAATAATAATAGCACTCGTCTCTATAAATCTTTTTTTATTTATTTAGTAGTTCCTAAACATTTGAAAATAGACAAATGACTGGAACAATGATGGAAAAGTATAAGAAGATGCTTTTCAAATATGTTTTATTTCACATGGTCATAATTTGTCTGATACAGGTTGTCGATATTCTCTGGAGTGACCCTAAAAATCAAAATGGCTGCAGTCCGAATTCTTTTCGCGGTGGTGGCTGTTACTTTGGGCCAGATGTGACACAGGCGCTGCTGCAGAAACATGGCCTCTGTCTGCTCATCAGATCACATGAATGTAAACAGGAGGGCTATGAGCTCTGCCACAACGGACAGGTGAACACAGAAGCGTTGATCCACACAAAGCATGATCCCTTCTGTCACGGTATCAACATATCGTTTCAGCTTTTCTCATAAAAATCTATTCGGAGGTCTCTTACAGTCCTGTAAAGCTGCAGTAAAGTCAGTTTTTATAAGAACACTCACAGGTTGAGGACAAAGATGACAAAGCAAAAGAACGAAAGGGCACAACAGTTCAGTTTTGATTTTAAGAGGTCTGTACAGTATATCTTTGATACCAGCATTATTTCAGGAATTGTTCTTTTTTATAGGTTATCACTATTTTCTCTGCATCTAACTACTACGAAGAGGGCAGTAATCGTGGGGCGTATGTCAAACTGGGGCCTGAATTGGTCCCACGCTTCTTCCAGTATCAAGTCAGTCGGAGCACCAGAAAACTCACACTCCATCAGAGGTACTCTCTCTTCGCTAGTAGCTGTTAAGTATATGAAACTGTGTGACTCTATAGGTGGAAGTTCTCATGCTAATGTGTGCATCCATATTACATGTAGTTTGTTTGTGTGTGTATTTCAGGGTTTGTGTAGCAGAAGGTTCAGCACTCAGGGCTTTGAAAGAGAAGCTGTATGCTCACCGCTCTGAGCTAATAGCTGCCTTTCAACAGTATGACATAGACAACACAGGTTATATTATATTATATTATATTAAAATTTGGTGTCTGTAAGATTTTTTAAGTGGTTTGAAAGGTCTTTTATTCTCACCAAGGATGCATTTACAGTGGGTACGGAAAGTAATTTAAGGGGGTCTGAATACTTTCCGTACCCACTGTATTTGAACAAAAAAAAACAACTGTAAAACAATTAAATATCATTACAATATAAAATAAATGTTTTCTATTTAAATATTTTTTTAAATGTAATTTATTCCTGCTGGCAAAACTGAATTTTTTTTAGCCATTACTCCTGTCCTCTGTGTCACATGATCCTTTAGAAAGTATTCCAATATGCTTATCTATGTTGAAAACAGTTGTGCTGCTAAATATTTTTTTTTCTGGAAACCATTTTTTTCATGATTCTTTGATGAATAGAAAGTTCAAAAAAACAGCATTTATTTGAAATAGAAATCTTTTGAAACATACATTTCTTTAATATCACTATTTAGCAATTTAATGCATTCTTGCTGAATAAATGTATTAATTTCTGTCAAGAAAAAAATCCTACTGACCCTAAACGTATATTATATTATATAATGCAGGTAATTTATAATTGGGAGGTTAAACTAAAATTGTTCTTCTCTCCTTCACTTGCAGGTCGCATCTCCACTAGCGAGTGGGCACAGGTGGTGGAGTCTGTTCTTCGATTGGATCTGCCATGGAGAACCCTGCGCCCACGCCTGGCCCGTCTTGGTGCAGATGGCAATGTAGAGTATGAATCCTGCTTTGAGGACATCAGCCTTGGAGAGCCCATCCCTCCGGTCACTATCTTAATCTATGTTTATGTTATGTAAGGGTGGGTGGTATGACCAAAATCTTATGTCACGGTATAAGTAATTCTATATCATGTTAACATTATATTTTACTTTAATCAAGTGAATTAATTACTTTATATATGAGAAGTAATGAACATTGTAAAACAGCCAATATAAAAAATTTGTTTGCCAATTTTTTTTTACCTAATATGTGGATGTCATACTGCCCAGCTTTCACAGAGATTTTTCACTTTGGCTTTTATATTGAAAATATAGTACTTCACAATTCAATCTCATTTTTTTTAAATAGATGTTTTTTGTTGTTTTTAGGTAACACCAAACTTGGCTGAAACTCTTTATAGGTATAGAACTGACCTAGAGATAATATTTAACATCATAGATAAGGACCACTCAGGTTAGTGTCACCGCTTTCCTGATTGTTCACTGAGATTAATGCTGGTTATCTTATGCTGATCATAACCCACCTCTCCACCTTCACACATAGGTCAGATCTCCATCGAGGAGTTTCGTCAGACTTGGAAGCTCTTCAGTTCTCATTTGGGGGTGGCTGTGAATGACCAGACTATAGATGACATGGCTCGAAGCATAGACTTTAACAAAGATGGCAGCATTGATTTTAATGAGTTCCTGGAGGCCTTCAGGGTGGTGCATAAACTAGATGTCAAAGAGCAGCAGCAGGGTTAATTCTAGATGAGCAGATTACAGACAAGACAGATTTACAAATAATTTTTGGTACTTCATCTTTATTTTTTAACAACTTATGGGCACAGTAAGAACTTTCGTTTTCCAGGATTCGCATTTTTCATAAAGGTAAGAGTTTTAAATCTTCCTGCCCTTTGTTATATAAATGAATGAGAAAAATTGTTCAGATATACTGAAAAAATGCATAGATTAAATACAGTCACAGCTATTGTGTTGCACTGTAATTCACAAGTGCAGTATAATTGTTCAGCAGTACATAACCCTATAATTGTGCCTTCACTTTGAGTCATGAGTCATTTCTGTTGTAGATGTTTCTCTGATATTAATTGCTCTGTTTTCATCTTGTGCATGGTTTACAATGCAACATCTTTTATTATCAAACCTAAAACGTCAATTTATGCCCTCACCAGACATGATGTGTTTCGTAAAGTTAAGGGGTAGAACTCTTATCTATACTCTACTAAATCACATCTAATATCCTTACACATTTAGTGCTTAGTACACAGTGTTTATTTTGGCAGACAATAGGTTCTGATCCCATTACTTGGTCTACATCAGTGTGATCATTATATCATCAAAATATGAATAGTATAATAATACTACAAAAAAATAACACTGGTCTGCATTCACACAGGTAAAAGTAAAAGGGTTTTATGCAGTGGTTTTATCTGAAGTCATCTGGCCTGACCTGTGTTGCTCCTCTTAACAAGAAAAATTCCTATGAAAAAAAAAAAAAGTTTCTATGTTTTCGTCCTGTTTTGAAGAGGATTGTCCAGGAGGTTTTAAACTCTAGTTATTCTGTTTTGTGTATCCTCCCATTTTCTCTCTCTTTCCCTTCTCTCTTGTCTCATCTGTTGAAGACTCCTCTCTCTACTGTTCAGAGTGATCTTCATCTACAGTCTGACACTTTTAGGATTTCCACAGCCTCTTTTTTTTTTTACGGTGGAATTTTCTCAGTCATGCTAGGTTGGAGATCTGCACTGCTATGTGTATTTTCGTCCCAGCTCTGGACGCTACCTCCAGGTACAGTATCATGATTTAGACATCAGATACTTGTAACCAAAGAAATCAGGAATACAAATCAGGAACGTTATAAACTGTTCATCCTAAGGAGACAGAAGAGAAATTCTTTGTTTTTTTTAAAGAAAGGGTTCATTAACGGGGTTGAAACAAGTGCTCACAGAAGACATTAAAGTTGCTGGGAAGATTCGTTGTTCATGAGCCTATTACGTGTTTTTATTTAATTGGCGCTTTTTAGCATATTAACTCTTTCCTGTCACCACCTTCCAATCTTACATGTATGTCTGTAGATATCTGACATCTTTGTAATATCCTGCTCATCAGTTCTCTAAGCAGATGACAGGCAGAAATGTTCAACACCGAGGGCCTCAGAATGGCTTTAAACGTCATCAGACACATCTGGGAATATATGTTTATACAGATGGATATTACTGCTTTGAACTCAGGTGTTCTGCTAAACATATTATCTTATTTCAAAAATGCACGTAAAAATATCTCAATGAATGAAATTCAGTGTACCACTGTGCTTTAGTGGGCTGTTTTTGTTAAGCAAAAAGTAATTTTAAACATCATTTAATAGTCAAAAGTGTTTCCTGTCTACATTCATTAAAGGGATAGTTCACCCAAAAATGAAAATTCTGTCATCATTTACTCACCCTCATGTCGTTCCAAACCTGTATGAGTTGCTTTCTTATGTTGAACACAAAAGAAGATATTTTGAAGATTCCTGGTAATCAAAGAGTTGGTGGTTGCCATTGACTTCCATAGTATTTTTTTTTTCCTACTATGGCAACCACCAACTGTTTGATTACCAGCAATCTTCAAAATATCTTCTTTTATGTTCAACACAAGAAAGCAACTCATACAGGTTTGGAACGACATGAGGGTGAGTAAATGATGACAGAATTTTCATTTTTGGGTGAACTATCCCTTTAAGCCAGAGAATCTGTAAACCACTGTGGATGTGGGATTTCACTCTCAGCAGTGAGCAAATCATGTCCTATTCTCTAAACCTAAACCATACCATGTAAATTAAATTATATTATCTGAAAGTCAACTTGGTCTGTCACTTTCTGTTTCACAAGCAATTAAAAACATACTGTCTCTGTGTAGTGACTTTGATCATCACTAGTTGGATCTTAAATTTCTCATATGTTTCTTTTAATTTCAGAGTTAACTCCTTGCTCTTTAAACAATGGAGGATGTTCTCAGATCTGTCAGGGAAATGAACAGAATCATGCCCAGTGTCTTTGTAAACCAGGATTTCTTCTTCTGGAGGATCAGCGCACCTGTCGAGGTGAGAGAGGAACCACATGCATATTTAATCTTGTTGTCTATTGACTGTGGTATTATTACCGCTGCAATACGACCACAGAATAGCATTCTTTAGACATCCAGACTCCAGTGATTATAGGTTTTCCACTTTAGGAATGGCGGCTTTCTCTTTTTCCGTCATGATGTTGTCCTGACACAAGGTTAACAGCTTGTTTATGCATCCTTGACCTGTGTGTCATAGATTTATGGTTTTGGTTGCAAACCAGCTGTGGTGTGTGTCGATTCAGCCCTGAATGACTCAAGACTTAACATTACCCTCTGGCTTTGAATTCTTGACCTATATCAGGAAATTGCTGTTATATAGAGCTCAAAGTCAAGGTACAACACGTGTGTGTGTGTGGTTCACATGGTGTTTTAAGAGTTAAAAGTTATCATATAAGGAAGAAAAAAAACAGTATACACTCTTAAAATTCAGATTTCCAAAAGGGTTCCTCCATTTCGGGTTTCTCAAATCACCTTTTAGTGATAAGTTCTTAAAAAAAAAATAAAACTTTTATTTTTTTTCTTGAACATTTTGATGATCTGAAGAAACTTTTTCCACTATAAAGAAGTGATCTCACAAGTGGACAGTGCTAAATACAGGTGTAAACAGGGTCAAAACATTTTGTTATCCAATAATTCTTCTTTGCACAGCAGTACTTCCCTTTTGAGCTCACCTTGACAAGTAATGTTTTCTTGTGTGAATGTATATTTGTTTACTTGGTCATGCATCTGCATATTAAATATATAGATGAATGTGTGTGATATCATTCTTCCACTCTTCATCAATGTTTGTATTCATGCGTTCATGCTTGTAAGAATGCATGCAGGTCTTTTCATGTGCCTGTCTGTGGTATTTTTAGATTTGGACGAATGTGTGGAGGAGTTGCACCTGTGCCAGCAGGTCTGTCAAAATACCTTGGGCTCCTACAGGTGCCGTTGCAGTCCAGGGTTTCAGCTCTCTTCGGATGGGACATCCTGCTCTGGTGAGTGAATCAGTGTCTGGTGTATGCTGATGCTCTGCCAAATGACAAAAATCATTCTTAAAATTGCAGTGTGTCATTTAGAACCACTAGTGGCCCTAAACGGAATTATAATAATAATAATATTAATTAATTAATAAATAAATAAAATAAAAAATAATTAATAAACATTAAATAAAAAAATAATAAATAATTATGTTTTCTTTTAAAAAAATATATAAATTATATTTATAATTATATTTCATTTTAGATTTATAATAATCTGTCCTTTTTAATATAGATTTCTTCAATAAATAAATGCTAATTTCTGATTACATACTTTAACCCCATGATCTTAATATAGTTAATGTTAATATTTCTGCAGATGTAGATGAGTGTGAACATGTTGGCAGTGCTCTCTGTGTATTTGGCTGCATTAATACGCCAGGAAGTTTCCAGTGCTTGTGTCCTGTAGGGTACCAACTGGACAGCACCAATAGGCATTGTGTAGGTCAGTCATCTACATATCTTAAGTTAATTTGTCCTGACACACCTGTAGACCAAACCAGTTATGTCATAATAGGGTCAAAATAGCATATTTACAATAAATGTTATTACACAGACTTACTATATGTAGACTAATACCAAAAAACATAACTAAAAGGGATTTTTTTTGAGGATTTGTATTTTTTCACCATTTTCTACTGTTTTTTGATCTACTATACTTTTATCTATTATGCAGCTCTTGTTAGAAACCCCAGATGAATAGATGATTTCTATGCTAATGAACATTGAGATGAGTGAATTTTTTATTCTAAAAGGTGTATTTGTGGTTTGGTTTTAAACATTAATGAGTGTGAGGAGACGGCGGTCTTCCAGCAGAAACTGTTGCACAGGTGTGAGTGGAAGTGTGTAAATCTGCCAGGTACTTCCAGATGTATCTGTCCTCATGGATACAGACTGCATCTTAATGGACACCAGTGTGAAGGTCAGCACACAAACATACATACCCTACCAGCACAGAGAAATTCAAATTCTTATATGCATGCATGCATATACACAAAACTGTGTAGATATTAATTGAAAGATGAATTGTTGCTGTTATGTGTTCTTTTTTCTTATATTTGTCAGATGTTAATGAGTGTGAACTGAAGAACACCAACTGTTCTCACCTCTGCATCAACCACATAGGCGGCTACAAATGTGCCTGTCCAGAAACACATCGAATATCCCCATATAACCAAAAAAACTGTCAGCCGGTAGACTAACACACACCAACTCATTACTCGGACTCATTTATCTTTTTTTTGTATATTCATTTAACTATCTTTTGTATTTAATACAAAATATTTTGTATTTATACACCCACAGTTATGTACGAATAAGCTCTGATGATAATGATGATGACGGTGTATTTATGGTATTTATAATTATAAAGTTCTGTTTTTTTATTGCTTACAAAGAATGTGGTAATATTCATTCTTCTTGACGCAATGGCACCACCTTGTGGTCACACTAAACACTTCCTGAGAAATGTGTGTGTGTGTATATATATATATATATATATATAGTAGCGGGGTGAATCAGGACACAGACACAGAAGATGGATTTTTAACAGCACAGATCCCCGGAGGGTGATTTATTTAAACAGAGAAGTGATAATACGGTGCTCGGTGAAGGTGCTCTCGGTCCCAGTGGAAATAGTGTCGGTGATCTTCCGTGAAGTGTGGCAAACGGCCAGGAGCTCAGTCAGTTTCTGTACAGAGGGAGAGAAAACACTCATTAGTCTCTCTTCCAGGGAGCATGTTACTCGCCTTAGTGTGTTTTCCCTCCCAGTTTTAAAGCCGTTGCCAACGAGCTCCAGGTGTGCTGGCCATGATGCTCAGGTGTTCGCAGTCGGTGATTAGTGCTGGAGCGGCGTTTCCAGGGCGACGCTGATCTGCCCTCGGGACGCTCGCCACAATATATATATATATATATATATATATATATATGTGTG